>NW_018165636.1:83472-90894 GCF_001263595.1 Phalaenopsis equestris
GCCCTTATAGGAAGCATGTCCGAACCCAGCTTAATATAAACCCTATTTAATCTTTTATATTAAATAGGTGAACTTGTCGGCAAATACAAAGGTTTCGCAGACCAAACAGACGTCATACTTTCCTTAGTTTATTTGATCGAGCCTCATCCTCAAGTCTTGTGTTTATCCTTCGGGATAGATACAGGATTTGAGGTACAACGCTCTTTCATTTTAAACTATAAAAAATATGGGGTTAGTTTGATTTCACACTTCAACGTCCTTCCGAAGCGGGCGACGGGATTTTGATTCCAGCGACCGACAGCTTCTTACGGACACTCCCCACAAATCAACCCGAAATAGCGCCGACAAACATTGGTTAATCTAAAGTTTGAATAGTTTTGAAGACGGGCTAGGCAAGGAAAATACTAGCTCTCACTCTAGTGTTCTCTCTTATCTCTCCACCTGGATGCTAACATCTCACATCAAAACCTAAAACAATAGACCAAATTAGGGGCTTTAGCCTGTCACTATAAAGTCCTCTAATTCTACACCATTTAAAGATTATTTCCCTATTTATTTGCACTTAACTATATGGATTACATTCTCATCCATACAATCTCATGTGATTCTACCACAGTTGATTGAGACAACACCATCTCGAATCTTACATGTTCTCACAACATATTTTAACATGCAAGTTGATCAAGTTTACATGTTGTCGGCCATTTTTTTTTTGAAAATAATATTTTAAGATTTAAATTTAGAATTTAATATATAATGTAATTTTAATTTTATGAAAATGGTATCCTTTATTTTTATTTATTTTTTTTTGAAAAAAGATGAGACCAGATAGACCTCATATATCTAATAGTTTAAATAGCTGAGCACGATACCATAAATGATATATCATCTTTAAGGATGAACGTATCACTTATTGGTAGGCTTAACTATCTAAACTTAAAAGTTTATGACTCTATTTTGGTCTGCAAAATTTATAACCGACAGATTCCCCTATCTAATACATAGATTAGATAGGGTTTAGATTAACCTGGGTTCTTAAATTCTCTATTTCTTATAGGAGCAAGACCCTATAGTTAATTACATCTTAGACAACCGAAGTCACCTATGAAAACTCTCGATATTGATAAGAGGTTTCGTCTTCAAGAATTCAACGTTCATGTTTCCACGATTGTTCATATGAAAAGTCAAATGGGATATGTGCAAATAAGAATAGTTATTTCTAGAGTCCAAAGGAACAAAAAGTGAGAGATGTCGAAGATACTAAATAATATTCAGTGACATCTCAAACTAACCTCTGATTTGGCTTTACGTCTTTGAAAGGGAAATTATGTGATATTTCAGTCCTGTAAATTATTTAGATATTCGGGATTTATATCTATATATCATATGCAAATAACCCGAGAAAATGTGAGGATTTATGTCATACCAAACGAAGACCTCGGAAGCCTAAAAAGTTTAGGACTTATATTGTACGATATAAAAATCATAGAAAGTTCAAAAAGATAATGTGAGGATTTACGTTGTGCCAGACGAACAACCTCAGTGTCCTGTAGGTATGTTATTTAAATCTATCGAAACTCAACCAAAACTTCTTCTGCTGTCTCTCTGTTGTCACCTCGACTGGCATCCAAAGATGAATTGTCATTTCCTCCAGATTTGTCGTCTTGATCGCTGCCCGAGGATGAATCTCCAATTGACAATGTCGTCATCTCGCCCCGAGAAGAAGGGAGGAAGAAGAGAGAAAACTATGCCTCGAAAGGCCTATCCTAGGGGATTGTATAAATATACTAGAAGAACTTTTAATGTATGTGAATGTCTATAGTGCAATATAATATAAGAAAGAAACAACTATGTAATGACATACTATAATAGAAAAAGACTGGAGGAAATTTATGGAAATAAAACAATATAAAGAAAGGAAAGACTATGCAATAATAATAAAAAAATGTGCAGTAAATGAACAAAACTGAAACAACTAAGTGTACCTGATTAAGTCTGGCGATGCTACAAAACATATTACAATTACATAATATAAAGGGGTTAGAAAAATATTTGCAAATGATAAAGGAAAGGTTAAGTGATAAGCATATCAAATTTTAAAGTAGAATATTGGCTTTTAATTAGGGTTTAGGCTCATACTAGACCTCTTTTTCTCTTTTATCTCGATCCCACAGACAACTGAAATATCAAAGTCAACTATCGAGGTCAACCTATCAACATCAACTAGAGGCCACCAACGAATCACCTCTATAATCAGACAGTCTTAGACCCTATCGTTTAAAGGATGTGTGAACGAAGTAGTATCTGAACTTATATAAGTGTAGTACATCTATACGTGATATGTAGTATCTAAATTCATTGAAGTATAGTGCACCTATATGTGATATGTAATATCTAAACTTATATAAGTGTAGTGCATCTATACGTGATATGTAGTATCTTACCTTATATAAGTGTAGTGTATCTATATGTGATATGTAATACTTTTCGTGTAGGGTAGTCATGTAGGGTATAGTGTGTGGATATAGTATCTGTAGTATAAAATATGATATGGTTATACCTAGATCCATCAACTAAGGATATATGGTGTATCTGTATGTGATGTGTAAGATGTACTATGTGATATATGGAATGTATATGTAGGTGATATCAAATGCATGCATGCATTAGCTAGGGTATGGTGTCTACGGTGTAATGTCGTATCTGTTCTTTCGTGATTGTAGTATATGTGTGGTGTTTGTAGTATCTGTTCTTTTGTGGCTACCAATTCTCTAACCTTTTGAAAAGGTTAGAGTTGTCGACAATCTAGGGGTGAAAGGGCATCGCACTAATTGAATATTGATTTTATATTTCCAGCTATAAGAAGAGCTGATCAGTGGTTCTTTGCATCATTGCCTGTTACCCTACACCTTGAACTTATATGCCACTCTAATATTTTATATGCTTATCCACAATTTTAGATGCATCCAACCATAAAATTGGTAGTATCTGTTCTTTGGTGGCTACCAATTCTCTAACCTTTTGAAAAGGTTAGAGTTGTCGACAATCTAGGGGTGAAAGGGCATCGCACTAATTGAATATTGATTTTATATTTCCAGCTATAAGAAGAGCTGATCAGTGGTTCTTTGCATCATTGCCTGTTACCCTACACCTTGAACTTATATGCCACTCTAATATTTTATATGCTTATCCACAATTTTAGATGCATCCAACCATAAAATAAAACAATATTTCAATAACCTCATAGTACAAATCACCTCTTAGGATTGCAAGGCCCAAACATGAATGAGCATTTATATACATACCAAATAATTCTTATATATAAGAATATTAAACTAAAATATTATAAATATTTATAAGAAAGCTTGGGTATTATTATGCAAATACATTAGAGATTGGTTAGTATTTATATGACATTTCCATAAGGTATGAGTCCCAAGCAACACAAAAGAACCCAAACAAGTGCTCTCGGGTAAAGATAATAGGGGAATCAAATAAATCAATACTTGGAGAACTAGTCCAACACAAAGACACTCAAATGGGTGCTCTCGGATAAGGCTAACAAAGAGCCTCCCAACTAACACAAAAGGAACCATTCAAATGCTTTAGGGTAGGGGCAACAACAAATTAAGCTATTATGCTTTAGGAAACCTATAATTTATTCTTGTGATGAAGAAATAAAATCATCAATAGTATTTTACAACGTTCAAATATTTCGGCACGCAAAGGAATTTCAAGGAGCATATATGTTAAAGAAGTTTACATGCATACCATTGAATTCCTATATTTTTTTATATCTAGCACTTAAACCTCTATGAACAATGACGAGTAATATCTCCATGAAGCATAATGCAGCATAACATAGGTAACAACCGTTTACAAATCTCCAAAATTTCAGCATATGGTGATGGATTCTTAGGTTATTTACAATGTAAGTTATTTAATCATAATAATAAACTCTACACTAGTTTCTCAATCTCAATCACAAATTGGAAGTGATGATAATATAGAAAATTTGAGAGATGTTAGATGTGTGAATATATAAGAATTGGTTAGCATGTGTGTAAGGAATTGGAATTTAAAAATTAAATAGTAAATACACAAGAATTGAGTGGTATGTATGTAAATGTACAAAAATTCATATATATTTGAACGGTATGTGTTAACCCACAAAATAAGACAGGGAGTACACCTTCTCATGCATATAACTAATAGTAATGTTTTCATAAATTCCTTCTAAATGATTATTGTATCCATCCTCTATATGTCCCAATCAAAAAAGAAATGAATGCAATGAAACTGTAAATAACAATTACATAAAAGTATAAAAGAAAAGCCATAAGTTCACCATTTAACAACCAAAGAAATGTAGTTATGACATTTGAAAGTTAAAGCGAGCATCATAGTAAAGAAATTTCTTATCATTAAATCAAAATGAGAAATAAAGTTTGGCTAAGATAAATGTGCTTCACAAAAGAAAAGAAGGGTGAAGAGACTTACTCTTCAAATTAGATGATTGAAAATGGAAGGATAACATTGCTGCATAAGAGGAAACGAGCCACAAGTTTTGGCTAGGTGAGGAAGAACGAGTGAAAGAAATTCGGCTAGGTGAGGAAGACCTAGTGAAAGAAATTTGGCTAGGTGAGGAAGACCGACTGAAAGAAATTTGGGAGAGAAAGAGATGTTCGGATTCGTAAGAGTACACGAAAAATCCTTCAAATCAATACGAGTAATGACTTTAAAGGGACGAGAATAACAATTCAAGCAATCATGCTTTAAGAACCTTTGTATATATATATCTGATCTTATAACCAATCCAAGAATAGATTCATAATTCTGATTCATGTCAAATTGAATCCCACTGTTTAAGAGAAAGTAATTCCTCAAGAACCAGAAATATATTTCTAACTTCGTGAATTCTTCATAATCAAACCTAAGAAGTAAACAAAATTAACAGAATCTGACCTCAAATGCTTGTTAACGCAGTAACAAGAAGAGTAAAAAAACCCTCGATTTATTCTTAGCTCAAGAAAATGAAAGATTGAAGAAAGATCACAAGATAAAAAAAAAGCTTCCAACGGAAAAAGAACCTCAACACTGTGTTTCTCCAAAATCTCCAAAAAAAATCACCCCTCTAATCTTCCCCTCCCATGGGGTATTTATAGTTGAGCAAAGGGAAGGGGAACTCACGGCAAGGGCCCATACAAACCCAAGAACGAAACGTGCACCAAATCTATTGCGTGGGAAAAGTCATTATAGAGAGTTACCGGCAGTTATGACCGGTGAAGAAGGTAAGATGCCACCGGAGAGGAATGAGATGACTGGAGAAACCAACAATGGTGCCTCCTTAGTCAGCCGAAAGGAGCAAAGAGAGTTCTAGGGCAAGTTTTGGTCCCATGAGGGGAAGAGGAGGCATGTGAGGAGGATTAGAATTTAGGTTTACAAGATATTTTATTCTTTTTTTTTATATGAAAATTTTATCAAAAAAAAATTTATTAAAGAAAAATATTAAAACAATATTAAATTTTACATGGTTTACTTATGCACAACACTCTAACAAAATGGGTGTTCTCCCTAGCTAAAATTAATGTTCCGGACGCAATGACGTGATCCGTTTCGTCATTCGGAGTCATCCGGCCAAATTCGTTGACTATCGCGCCAAATTAACTTCGATTCGCACGTGGCACGCCAAATGAAATTATTTTGAACCGATCGAAGCCGTTTAACGAGTAAGATGAGAATATTGACCGATTCTCGCATAAGCAACAACCAAAGTCAAATACGACGCTTGTAGTGGCAAGTCAAACATCGCACGCGCCACAGTGTCCACCTATGTCTTTCAAATTTCTATAGGAGCTCAATTTGAGTTTCAATATGTTGACCTTTCGATTGACTCAATCAAATGTTGAGGATCTGAAACCATCCATATGAAACTGCAAAGAGAGAAGAAATGGCTTGAATTTCTTAGGGGTGTGAGTCCTAGTCCAGTCCTCTAAGAGAGTTAAAATAGAGAAATTGTAAGGCTAGATACTAGGGTATCTAGAGAATGGAAGACCACAAAATAAGGTCAGCACATGTAAATGAAGAACAAAGTAAAACTACCACAATATATTCTCACTCTACTTGATTCTGTATCCTACACATGCATACTAATTCATTATAAGAGGGAAGAGTAAAGAAAACTACTCACTACACATGGAGAAACAACAAGAACTTTTCATTGAACAAGACTTTGAAAACATACAAATAAAGTATTAAATTCAAATCAAAATATAATGAAAATACTTATCTGTGATAGAAATTAAACTCTCTTTATATAGCAAAAGAAATCTCCTTACAATCCTCTCCAAGAACAAAGTGAAAAGAAAAGAAGAAAATCTCACACTCTCTCTTTCTCTCTCGCCTTGTCGCCCCACTTGGGGCTCATGCCCAAGCCTTCTTCTTCTTCTCCAAGCCTTCTCCTACTCTTCTAATTAATTCAACAGTTTAAGATATATTTAAAAATATTTCCATGCCTTTTTTATAATTTCCCAAGAGATGCTTAAGTGTCTCTTCAAAACTGTCCATATTCATTGGATCTTCCAAATGGTGCCTTAAGTGCCTCTTCAAAACTCCATATAACCACACCAAATTCTTCTAGAAAGTACATTTTATCAATTCCAATGAATTCCCCAAGAGATACAAGAAGCAACGCTTAAAAAATTGTCCAAATTCGACATATATTGAAGAAGTTATGCTAAAAATTATCTCTAGAGCCTAAGCACCGATTTTGGGGTGCTTAGACGCTCTCCTCTCTATCTAGTGGCGCCTGAGCACCATTTTGGTCACTTGGCTCCTCAGCACCATTTTGGTCACTTAAGCACCGGGCACAGGCACTTAAGTGTCCGATTTAGGTTCTCATGGCTCTGGTGTGCCCCGATTTGACCCGATTTTCTCTGGTTTGCTCCGTTTTGGTCCATTTTTGTTCATTTTGCTCCAATCACTCCAAATTCTTCAATTTGATGTACCTACAGCCAAAAACACAAGAAAACATACCTTTAAACTGTAATATTATTATAAAATAAAGCATGAAAATAGTACATATTTAGGCGTATTGTTTAACACCAAAATTCCTTGCTAAATATTTTTCACCATAAAAAACTGCAAAGCTTAGAAATGATATTACATCTTTTAATCAGTTTGAAGGGAAATCTATTTATGAAGCATGGCAATGATTTAGAGAACTCTTAAGAAAGTGTCCACTCTATGCTATACCAATTGGTAAATAATTCAAACTTTTTTTAATGAATTAGTTGGATCTCTTAGATCAATTATCGATGCCGCTACTGGTGGTTCATTGATGTCAAATCCATTTCGTGACGCTTATGCTTTAATTGAAGAAATAGCTACCAATAATTTTTAATGGCCTTCTGAGAGGGTGAA
>NW_018165636.1:90975-107514 GCF_001263595.1 Phalaenopsis equestris
GACCAATTTTGAATGAATTTTTCTCAACCAATTTCCATGATTGAAGAGAATTAATTAGGCCAAATGGTAGATTCTCAAGCATCATTAGAAACTTTGAATGCCATAAATAACAAACAGAATAACCCATATTCAAATTAATAAATCCCAGGTTGGAAGAACCATCCCAACTTTAACTGGAATAACAATTCAGGTGGTAATAATTAGTAATGGGGGAACAACCAAGTAAACCCATTGGGAAACTGGAATAACAAAAAGAATAATAATTATAGATCTACTTATCCTCCAGGTTTTAACAGTAATTCACAATTTAAGGAGAAGAAGTTATCTATAGATGAAGTGGTGTTACAGATGGGAAATCCATTACAAAGTTAAGGAGCTACAATTAGAGATTTTGAAAATCAACTTGGGAAAATTACAAATTCATTAAGTAATAGATCCAAAAGAACACTTCCTAGTAATACTAAATCAAATCCAAAAGACTAGAATAAAGAGCAACTAAAAGCCATTCAACTTAGAAGCGAAAGAGAGTTGGAAGGTAGGGTTCAAAAAGAAATTGAAGTAGAGAGAGAAAAAATTGAAGAATCAAAAGAGGACACTTACAAAGATTCCGACCGATTTCTCTGCTGAAAATTGATTTGGAAAAACCACCACCTCCATTTCCTCAGAAGCTTTGTCAGCAGAAGTTGGATAAGCAATTTTCAAAATATATGGAAATATTTAAGAAGCTTACAATTAATATTCCATTTGCTAAAGCATTGGAACAAATGCCGAGCTATGTAAAGTTTAGTGAGTAGTGCAGTGCTATAATTCAGAAGAAACTTCCTAAAAAGCTTAAAGATCCTGGTAGCTTTACAATTCCATATTCAATAGGAGACAGATTTTATGGGAAAGCATTATGTGATTTAGGTGCAAGCATTAACCTTATGTCATTATCAATATTTAAAAGATTATGATTAGGAGAAATAACCCCAACTACTGTAACTTTGCAGTTAGCAGATCGTTCGATAACATACCCTAAAGGAGTTATAGAAGATGTCCTAGTAAAAGTTGATCAATTTATCTTTCCTGTTTATTTTATTGTGCTAGATATGGAGGAAGATAAAGAAATACCTATAATTTTTGGGAGACCTTTCCTAGCTAAAGGAAGAGAAATGATAGATGTACAAAAATAGGAATTAACAATGCACGTAATGATCAAACTGTTACTTTTAACATTTCAAGATCAATGAAATACCCTACAAAAGGTAAAGATGATGAATAATTTAGAATGGATGTTATAAGATATTTAAGTGAATGCCATTTCAAAATGACTTATGAAGAAAAATCTGAATTACAAGATTTGTTTGGAACACGAGCAAGAAGTGGAACACGAGCAAGAAGAGGAATTAAATCAACGTGAAGATCTTTTTAAGGAAGATTCAAACTATGTTTGAGAAAGTTTTGAAATTTTGGACACTATAGATAAGGATAAGTCATTTTTTGTCCATCTATTGAAAAATCTCCAGAACTAGAGTTGAAGTTACTTCTTGATCATTTAAAATATGCCTTTTTAGGAGATTCCTCTACTATACCAGTTATAATTTCCTCAAAATTAATGATGGAAAAAGAAAAAAGGTTGATGAAAATTCTGAAAAATTTTAAGAAAGCCCTTGGATGTACAATCGTTGATATTAAAGGAATCAATCCTTCAATGTGTATGCATAGAATTCATATGGAAAAGAACTGCAAACCCAGGGCTAATCCTCAAAGGAGACTGAATCATGTTATGAAAGAAGTTGTTAAGAAAGGAAAGAAATTTTAAAATGGTTAGATGCTAGAATTATCTACCCTATTTCAGATAGTGCATGAGTTAGTCCAATTCACTACGTTCCTAAGAAAGGAAGAGTAACTGCAACTGTGAATGAACATAATGAGTTAATATCTACTAGACAAGTTACAAGGTGGCGAATATGCATTGATTATAGAAAATTAAATCTTGCCACTAGGAAAGATCATTTTCCATTACCCTTTCTAGATCAAATGGTGGATAGACTAGCTGGGCATAAATACTTTTATTTTCTAGATGGATATATTGGTTATCAACAATTTTAAATATCTCCTAAGGGTCAAGAGAAACCAACATTTACCAGTCCTTATCATACTTTTATTTTTAGAAGAATGCCTTTTTGTTTATGTAATGCCCCTGCTACATTTCAAAGATGTATGATGACGATTTTTTGTGATTTAATTGAAAAAGGGATTAAAGTATTCATGGATGACTTTTCAGTGTTTGGAACTTCATTTGACTCATGTTTAAAACATTTCTCTAAAGTTCTTAAGCACTGTGAAGAAACAAATTTAGTCCTTAATTGGGAAAAATGTAAATTTATGGTAGCAGGAGGAATTGTATTAGGTCATCAAATATTAGAAAATGATATGGAAGTAGATCCTGCTAAAATTCAAGTGATCGCTACTTTATCTTATCCAACAAATGTAAGGTAAATTAAGAGTTTTTTAGGACATGCTGGATTCTAAAGAAGATATATTAAAGTGTTTTCAAAGATTGCTAAGTCTTTGTGTCATTTACTAGAGAAAGAAGTAATTTTTAATTTTGATGAGGAATGCCTAAAAGCTTTTAAGTTATTTAAAGAATAATTAATCACTGCACCAATTATAATTTCACCAGACTGGGATAAAGAACCATATTAAGAAAAACCTTTTGAATTGATGTGTGATGCCAGTAATTATGCTATTGGAGCTGTTTTAGGACAAAGATATGATAAAATTTTTAAAGTTATTTACTAATTTAGTAAAACTATTAATAAAACTAAAATTAATTATACAACAACTGAAAAAGAGTTCTTAGCAATAGTATATGCCTTTGATAAATGCTTTTGATAAATTTAGATAAATTTAGATCATATTTAATTAGAACTCATTGTGTAGTGCATACATGTCATTCTGCTATTAACTATTTAATGAAAAAAAGGATGCTAAACCTAGACTTATAAAATGGATTCTTCTTTTGCAAAAAAATTGATATTCTTATTTTGCAAGAATTTGATTTTGTAATAGTAAATCGGAAGGAGATTAAAAATAAAATTGCTAATCATTTGTCCAGGCTTGAATTAGAAAAACCACTCTGTTTTGAAAATGAAATTAATTAACATTTTCTAGATGAAAAATTGTTCACTATTAATGAGTGGCGTGTTCCGTGGTATGCCGACATTGTGAACTTTATTGTTAGTGATATTATACCCTATGGAATGACATACCAACAGAACAGGAAATTTATTTCTGAAGCTAAGTCTTATTTTTGGGATGACCCATTTTTATATAAATAAGGAAAGGATCTGATTATTTGAAGATGTGTAACATTAGAAGAAACTTATGAGATTATCCAACAATTTCATAATTCATATTTTGGATGACATTTTGGTGGTGATAAAACAACATACAAAATTTTACAATCTGGATTTTATTGTCCTACAATTTTTAGAGATGTTAATGTTTATATCCAAACTTGTGATAGATGTCAAAGAGTAGGCAATATTTCAAGAAGAAATGAGATGCCCCTCAATTATTTGCTAAAAGTTGAAATATTTGATGTTTGTGGGGATTAGATTTCATAGGACCATTTATACCATCTTTTAGAAATTTATATATTATGTTAGCAGTGGACTATGTATCCAAATGGATAGAAGCTCTTGCTTTACCTCGATGTGATGCTCAAAGTGTTGCAAAATTTTTGAAATCAAATATATTTTATAGATTTGGGATGCCAAGAGTTATCATTACTAATGGGGGAAGTCATTTTAGAATCGCCATAATGGAGAAATTATTAAGGAAATATCATATAAATCATAAAATTGTTACTGCTTCTCATCCTCAGACAAGTAGTTTGGTTGAATTATTCAATCAAGAAATTAAAAGAATTATGGAAAAATCTGTGAATCCAACAAAAATGGATTGGTCAGTCAAACTTGACTATGCTTTGTGGGCTTATAGGACTGCATACAGAACTCCTATAAGAATGTTCCCAAATAGGCTAATATTTGGAAAAGCTTGTCACTTACCAGTTGAAATTGAGCATAATGCATATTGGGCGATT
Organism: Phalaenopsis equestris; assembly: GCF_001263595.1. NCBI lineage: Eukaryota > Viridiplantae > Streptophyta > Magnoliopsida > Asparagales > Orchidaceae > Phalaenopsis > Phalaenopsis equestris. The sequence goes on from NW_018165636.1 coordinate 95,066, forward strand.
AAAGAGTTTAATTATAATTTGAAAGATGCTGGTGAGAAAAGATTGTTACAGTTAAATTAGCTTGAAGAGATAATGAATGAATCTTATGAAAGGGCCAAAATTTATAAAGAAAAGATTAAGATGTGGCATGATCGAAGAATTCTTACTAAAAATTTTTAGCCATGGCAACAAGTTTTGCTATATAATTCAAGGTTAAGATTATTTCGAGGCAAACTTAAGTCCAGGTGGACGAGCACATTTATTATGATTAAAGTTTATCCTTATGGAGCTGTGGATATTAAAGATCCTAAGTCTGAGAAACTATTTAAAGTTAATGGACAAAAAATGAAACCTTATTTTATTAGGGATCAACAGAAGTTTAATGATGGAATGATGTTGGGTCAACCAATGTAAGAAATTTAACATGTCTAGCGCATTGTAGGAGGCAACCCATAGTTGTTAGCGTGTTTTTATTTCGATTGTTGTTTTATGTGTGATTAAGAAAATTTGGGAAAGCATTTTTGAGACTATTATGTGTTAGTATTGATTTTAAAGACTTTATTTAGTGATCTAGACATGTTAAAATGAGAATTTGGATGTTAAGTTGACAAGTGCAAATATGTGCACTGGCGCTTAAGCGCAAAATCATGCGCTTAAGCGTGACAGTTCAAAAACATGTGAAAAAATAATATTCTGCAAGGGAAAATCGCCTAGAAGTTTGCAAAAACATGCCAAGGCTATTTCTAAACGTGTCTAGGAGTTATTGGAAGGATTTAGGCCTATAAATAGAAGGGTTTTGTGAAGGAATTTCACCCCAGATCATTTTCAACCCTAAAGTTTATAAGAGAGAGAGAGATTTGTATAAGATGTCTTCATGGGAGATGGATATGAAGAAGAAAGAAGAGACCATGAGGAAGAAATTCATTAATCAAAGTGCACAAGATATGTATAATAGTTTCTTAATCATTAGTATTAAAGGGATATCAGAGAAGATCAACAAAATTGAAAATACCATGTTGTACTATAGATGTACTGTTTGAAAATACCATGTTGTACTATAGACTAAGGTATTGGAGATTCATGCACATCTTGAGCATATTGGATGGCAATTGAAAATGAAATTTAGCCACAGGAATTATATTGAGGAATCAGATAAGGAGATGTTTCTTAAGCAAAAGTTGATTGAAGATAATTGCATCAGAACACGTCACCACCGTCCATTTTATCAACTTTATATTTTAGTTGCCAAGTAGAGACTAATGAAACACCTGAATTTGTTCCTTCTAATGAATAATGTAATTAAATCTATGTTTGAAGTTATGTTTTTGTGTGTTTAAAGTCATTGTGTTTAAGTGTTTTAGCGTTTAACACTTGCTTTTAGTGTTTGTGTTACTTAGGCGTTTAATTGTGAAATATTTGTGGTTTAATTGTGAAATATTGTTAAGTGTTTGTATTTAGGAAAATTTTCTCATCCAAGACTATTTGGAATGAGAACTAAGTGTTTAAATGTATTTGTACTCATTTGTGAGTTAATATAAGTTGGTTTGTGTGAAATTTTGTGTTGTTTAAGCCTTGAATTGTATAGTTATTAAGGAGAATTTTGAGATAAAGGAGACTTACAGGAAGTTGAAAATAGTCATTTAAGTGCTATGAGAACATTTAGGGGTGGTTTACTTAGGAAAATAGTGCATTTTACTTTAATTTGAAATTTTTTAAAATCGTGCGCTGGCGCCTAAGCGCCACATCTCATGCTTAAGAGTGAGCAAACCCGAGAGGCAGGCGAGTAAGCGCCACTTACCCGCGCTTAAGCACTGGTTCACAAAAATCGGTTCGCAAAAGGTTAAAACTGAATTTTTTAGCCAGAAATCACCATTTTTATTGCCACCGTCACCATCTTCCTCTCAAGTTTGCAATTTTTGAGGGCAAGGGCACATCTAAAGTGAAGATTTCTTGGTGGAATCAGGTGATATTTGCTAGATCAAGTTCTTTGAGGTAAGAGCTTTACTTCTATGTAAAAATTTTAGATTTTCACCATGTATTCAAAGCACATTTGGAGAGATTTGAAAACTCCCTATTCATGGTGAAAAATGAGAAAAAATCTATGTAAATTGCATGGGAAGTTTTGTTTAGTGATTTTAGAAGTTTAGTTTAGTGATTTAAACTTGATTTTTAAAGTTATTATTGGAATTTATCAAATTTGAAGAATGAAACCAAGAATGAAGAGGAGCAAAGGCAAATCCCCTTTTGATTTGATACCAAGATCAGTATAGTGATGCATTGCAATCACGCAAACTAATTCAGGAGCGATGTTTTAGAAATCCGGGTGGATACGTGGAAGATTTAATTATTCGTCAATAGTGGGAATAATTTTTTAGTTTCTCTGTTGTGACAGTTATATCTGTTGTGAGGGAGTTCTACGCAAATCTCCTTGAAGCTGAAGAAAATTGAGTCATGGTTTGAGGGAAGTTGATACCTTTTTCTCCAGAGGCAATCAACTTGTTTTACCATTTAACACCAGATACGTTATATTTTTTTTGCAAATTATTGTCCTACTAAAGTGAAATTAGATGAGATTGTCGCTTACTTGACAGTTGAGAGAGGACTTTGGAAGATAACTACTGAGATGAGAGTTAACTTCCCAACTTCAAAGTTATGTGAACCTTCAAAGGCTTGACACTATTTCATTTTTGCTGGCTTCCGACCAATCATATTAGTGAGTGACCAGAGAAAGAGAGACGTTGAATTATTGTATTCAAGAGGGAAAGCTCATCAACATTGGAGCTTTGATCTGTCATACTATCATCAGTTCTGCTACAGCTGTTACAACTACATGTCTGGGATTTGCTTCCTTGATCTTTTCTTTGTGTGAGCAGGCTGGTGTTAAATATGATAGTTAGGAGGAAGTGTTATTACCTCTAAAGCCTGTCATTAAGGTTAATGTGAAGACTTATTCAGAGCTTTCAATTTTTGGCTGGAGAAGAGGATTTTCCAGAAGCTATGGAATGGAGACGTCTGCTGCTTCTACCTCTGCTGCTTATACATCTAGAACATCTACCTCATGTGCTTCTACATCTCGAGGTGAGTCTACTGATACCTAAGACGAGTTATTACAGAAGATGATGGATAATATCAATTTTACTGCTAATAAGGTACAAAATTTAGAGCGTTTTACAGATCATACAGATAAGTATAATAGGAGAAAGAGTGATTATGAAGAGAAATTCCACTCATCATTGGAGAGCCTGATTAAAGGTGACCCAGGAGTGCAATTTCCTCCATATCCTCGATATCCTGATTATGAGCCTGCAGAAAAGTGGTATAGCGGTGATTCTGAGGATGAGGAGTAGGATTGAAATATTTTTATGTTTGTTTATGTTGAAGACTATGTGATGTAGTACTCATACATTTGTTTTGTGTTGATTTGGACTATGTACTATGTGATGTTTGAGACCTTTTATATTGTTAATGTAATGTAGTGTTTTGTTAGTGGCCTATTTTAGCATTCTAGGGTAGTAATTGTTGATGTGTGTTTAATACTGTTTTAGTTAGATTAGTTATGAACTTGATTCTATGTCTTTTGAAAAGTTTAAGGATATAGCTAACTTAGATCTTAAATTTAAATTTCTGAAACTACTACCCTGTATTTTTCTTTTATCAAGTTAGTTTGATTGTTTTTATGCTGAGATCGTGAAATCAAGTTAGTGTGTTAGTTTACTTTTATGTTTATACCCGTAACATAGAAGTCTATTGAATCTCTACATGTTAAATTGAATTGAAAATATAGAAATTTGATAAAAAAATTAATTTTACTCCTATTTTTAGTTTTATACTTATATCATTAGGGTTTAAAAATTCCTGTTAGTATGTTATTTTAAATTTTCATTGCAACTTAGATATATCTGATAATAAACTGTTTAATCTGTTAAAAAATTAAGTTTTGGGGGATGAAAAATCTTTTCAAAATTGAAATTTTATTTGTTCTCAAATGTGCTACAAGTGAAATTGATATTTGAAAACAAAAAAAATTGACTATGTATATGAAGTTATATTATGGAAGTAGAATTTGATTTTAGAAATGAGTAAGAAAATTTAGTTAAAATTTTTAGTAATGAAGAAAAAATTTAAGTTAAAAAGTTTTCAGATGAGAAAATGATAAATATAAGTAGCTATCTTTAGTAAGAAAAATTGTATTTTTGAAAAATTTAAATAATTTAGAATTTTATTTTTAATAGTTAAATTTCTTTTTTTAAAATATTTTTAAAACTACTATTATATTTATAAGTAAAAGACTTATATCAAGACTTTGCTTTAGGAAAGGAGAAATGGAATTAAAAATCATTACAGGCCTAACCAGATATAGTAATCCTTGCTTAAGGATTAGTGCCTAATCAAAAATTAGTTCTACATTTGATCTTTTTAAAGTATAAGACTTGAGAAACTCTTAAGCTTATAGATATAATATAGTAAGTAATAAAATTATTCTTAATGAAAATTTTTAAGTGGAGAAAATTAAAGACCTAAATTCTAAATTTAGAAAATCGATAATACAATATATTTCTGAATTGAAACTCATATTTTCATCTTTCTTAAATTTAAAAATTTTTAAACTTTAAGTTGGTCTCATTTACTGAATATTTTTTTCTAAATTAGACTGTTAAATTAGAGTGTTATATTTCTAATTTTCTAAATTAGAGTGTTATATTTCTAAATCAAAATTTTAGAAACTCTTAAAGAAACTCATATACATATAAAGATTGAAGGGTTTTTAAAGATTGAAGGGTCACTTAAGGATAAGTAACATTTTAAGTTTGGGGGATTTTGATACACCTAAGATATATAGTGTTTTTAGACTCATTTTTATATCTATTTTTAAGATACTGCACTTTAATGGAAGATATTTTTGTGTTTTTTTTGTAGATACAGGTAAAAAGGGTGAAAAATGCTTAAACGAGTGAAAAAAGATCAAATTTGGAGCAAAAGGGTGAAAAATGTGCAAAAGTGTTTTGGCGACTAAGCACCAGATCCGATGCTTAAGCACCGATTAAACAGAGAAGACCACACCTAAGCACCAAAGGCGCCACGCTTAAGCACTAGTGGTAGTTATTAGACAAGTTACTTTTGTTTTTGCAAATTTTGAAGAGGTTTTTGAGGCACCCATTGGCTTAATAGGTGGTTATAACCACCATGGACAAAAATTATCACGAAAGGATGCATCTCTTGGGGAAATACATTGAATCTAGACATATTTTGAAGAGAAACCAAGGCACCTTTTGGAAAATTTTAAAAGAAAGAATAGAGGACTTAGAAAAGATTCCTGAAAGTATTTAAAAGTTTTAAAAGTTCTCATTTGGGGAGTTAGTGCAGAGAAATTTTGAGGCACCACTTTTACTTTTATTTTATCCTTTTTGTTATTTTATTTTGAGTGATTGTAAAGAGAAGAGAATCAAATGAACTTCAAGAGTTTGGTGGAGGACATGAGATAAGTTCTAATCTTTTTGTTTTGAGACTACTTTTCATTTTAATTGAGACTTGTTGTTGGTTTGACAATGATTTTTTATTTTAAACTAACGTGTGGTTTTGTTTTCTCAATGGATTCTGAGTAGTTTTTTTCATCTTTTTTTTTAAATGATAAGCAATTAAGTTTTTGACAGAAGTTGTAGAAAGTATTGATCTTCAACGATGGAAGAAGTAGTGATGATTTAAATTCATGCACTTCATTTACTTCCTGATTTGGCCAATCCAGATGTTAAAATTTGTTGTGACAACATGTAAGAACCGAGTTGGTGTTGTCTCAGTCAACAATTGAAAGGAATCACATGAGATTGTATGAATGATATTGTAGTTTATAAGATTGAGTGCAAATAAATATGGAAATATTCATTGAAGGGTGTAGAGTTAGAAGTAGAGTTAGAAGGTGTAGAGTTAGAAGACTTTAAAGTGACAGGTTAAAGTCCCCAACTTGGTTTACTGTTTTAGGTTCTGATACAAGATGTAGCCCCAGGTGGACAGGTGGAGAGAATCAAGGGAACTCTAGAGTGAGAGTTAGTATCTTCCCTGCCTAGCCGGCCTTTAGAACTATTCAAACTTTAAATTAGCCAATGTTCTTTATAGCATCTCTGGTAAGGGTAAAGAATATTATTGCTTCGATTTGACACAACACAATTTGCATAATTCCACAAAAAAATTCCTATACTTATTACTGATTCATAACAAGAAGAAAGATATTTTCATATTTTGTGATTTTATTCTACAAAATTAGTACTTATCTTTTTAAATTGTTATTGTTCTATCAAATATTGAAAATACAAAAAATATTTAAATTTCATAACTGGAAAAATCATCTTGAGTTTGGATAATGATCTTTTTATTAAAAATGGTTTTTATTAAAAATAGAAAGTTTGTTGTTCAATAGTGCATATTGTGTATTCTCCTTATAGGTTCAATATTCAGGTCTTAATCAAATAGTCCTATATTACTTGATAACGATACGTATACTTGCGTAGTATCCCAATATATTTAAATTAAAAGTTAAATTCTTCTATCCCAATATATTGCGTAGTATCCCAATATATTTAAATTAAAAGTTAAATTCTTCTTTTTCTTCAGGATCAAGTTTTTGGTTTTGTTGCAAAGTAAGAAAATATAATTGAAATATAATTGGAATTATTGTTGTACTGTGCATATTAGCAGTATCCAGGGATTACTGGGCTTGTAGTGCTAATCATCAATCATATTATCCTCTAAATTCCATAAAATGAATTAAATATCAAGTTTAGATCACTACCAAGCCCTTTAATAAATCTAATAGGAAAAATATTAGCAAAGGTTAGAATTTTAATTTAGATGATGTGGATTCTGATTAAAAGAAGTGAGATCATCATTAATTGTGGACTTAATCATAAGTGAAACATCATCTCCCTAGTTTAAGCTCATCACTTGGAAACTAATTGATCTTTGATTAACTTCTAAATCTAATAATTTAGGAAATTCATAATTTTATTCTTATCATGGGAAGGTGGCAAGTTGGTTTTTACCTTTTACCCATTATGTTTCAATCATCCAAACATATTAATTAGAATCAAAATTACCCCGCTCCCTTTGGTTAATCCTAAATTTTGATTATGGAAGTAAAAGCCTAAAATGACCACTTTACCCTTGTGGCTCTTCGCATCATAACTTATAAAGCACAGATCAAGTGACTTATGAGATTTTAAAATACCCTATCCATGGAATAATTAAAACATCAGAGGAGAAAAATGTGGTTTTTCAAATTTATATTTAATTGAAAGAGTTTTATTAACGTAGAAAATAGGATTTTCAAAGTTAATTTATTTAATCAATCAAAATAATTTTTTTGGCTTATGAGAAAAGTATTAGAGGTTCCCTTATGTCAGAGAAAACACCTAGGCAAACTGCTATGATTTTCTAAATTAAGTTTTAATTAAACTTTGAAATTATTTATTAGTTTTTTAATGAATAATTAAATGGAAAAATATGTTTTAATTACCAATTTTTATTTACATTTTTATTAATCCTCCCTAAGTCTAGAGAACTTAGAGAAATAAATTTGATATTTTTATGAGTTTTAATTTATTTATTATAATTATTTTAATGAAAAATAAGGGAAATACATTTTTAAGCCTTTGGAAATTTATTTTTAACTTAGAAAAATTATGAAAAATAATTTTATGAGTCTCAAGTGATCAGGGAACAATTAGGAACATTTTAAAATATTTTTGTATTTTTAGAAATTTTAATTATTTTTAATTATTTTTAATTTAAAATAAAGCTAAAAAATAAAGTATTTTATCAAAAGTTACTTTTGTTTTTCCTAAGGACTCCTAATCACAAGGAACTAAGAAAACCACTTTTCATAAATTTTCTAAGAGTATTTAAATCAATATAATTATTTTTGCACAAAACTACAATATTTCTTGAAAGATCAACTTTAGTACTTAAACTTAATCAAATAATTTTCAAATTTTTACAGTGGGTTAACATGATTTTTACACACAATGTGGATTTAATTTTGTTTATTTTTTCTTAATATTTAATTTACATAAATTAGTACAAGATATACATATTTAATTAATTATTGGAATTCACAAAATTATTCAAACCCTCCTAAAATTTTTCCTAAGCCTCTCAGACCACAGGAAACCTACTAAAATTTATCCCATAATTTTCCAAGTGGTATTTCAATTTATATAATTAATATAATCCAAAATAATCATCTTAGCTTAAAAATTAGGGTTAGAAGCACAGAGATGTTCTTTGACTTACAAAAAATCAAAGAACATAGCCACTATCATGAGGAACAAACCCTCAAAATTTCAAGCCATGGTGAGCAATGCTTTGTCATATTGAATTGAAATACCACTGAGAGTATTTAATTAATTAAAAATAAAAGATTTGACACCTCTGTTCACTAATAAAAAGGGTATTTTTAATTTATTTTTATGATTTTTATGTGAAAATATATGAATTTTTGAAGTTCTGACATTTAAGTATATCCAAAAAATCTTTATTTTCTAGTTAAACATGCGGCGGCACCTCAACCTCGGCAGCACTAAAGTCTCCACGCAGTGCTACATTATTCGACGTAGCCAGCCACATAGTTGCCTTGTCATCCCACCTTTTCCTTCCATCTGATTATCCAATGTGATCTCAACAGTCCATGAAATAAATGAGCGATCGGATGACATTCGTTCATCTTCTCTAAGTGACCTAACACGTAAGTCATTCACACTAAAACCTTAAGATCTTGAGCTAGACTCAACCAAATGATTTCGTGTTTGTTCCTACACCTTCATCTACTCAAGATGAACATATCTATATGGCATATACAATATGAAATATAGTAAATACATATGGAGAATTAAATGAAGCTCGATTTAGGGTTGAGGCTCAATGCTTTTATCTGAGAGGGGAGGCCTCAATCAGATGGTTATAACAGCTTTGATTGGGTCCAATGAACCTCTCGATGAAGTCCTAGGCCTTGGTGAATTGTGTAGGTATGATTTCGATCAAAATGGAATTTAGATGCTGATTTTTAGGTGTTGTTCTAGAGCTAGGTTAGAGGCTCTCTGTGATGGGGCTTTTGCGGGGAATCAACTCCTCTCACTCAGAGGATGGTGTGTGCAAAATTAATTTGAGTTTGGTGGAGTGTGGAGCTGTAGAGAAATCTATCTTGGTTTTCCTTGAATTTTAAACTCAAAATTGAGCTCTTACAGAGGAATCCAGAGGGAAAAATGGTGGGCTTGAGCTTAGAAGTTCTTGGAGAGCGTCTGGAAGCAATTGGATAGAGTCTCCCTAGAGAAATTGACTTGCCCTATGTTTTGGCCATGGGAGAGGGGTTTAAATAAAACGGCTAAAGGTGGCTATCAGAGCCAATTAGTGGGTGCAAAACAATGCTTATGTGGAGGGCTTGAAAGTGCTAAAGCAAATTAAAATGGGCCAGGTGAGATGGGTGAGTTTGGGTTTGGATGGAGGCATGGGGCTCTTGGTTTTGGTGTTTTCTGGTAACTAGGGTGGCTGTTAAGAGTAGGGGAGGTGTTCAAGCAGCTAGGTGATCTCGGGGGAGGTTTAATTATGCTTAACTCCTAATGGTATGGAATGATGGAAAATATATTTTTTTAGGTCTAAAAAAGGATAAGATCCCTTAAATGAAGGGAGCATTTCTCCATGGATCCCATATAATGGGCTAAGTGAGTCTATCCTTGTCATTAGGGTCTAGAATTTGGCTATAGAAGCTTTGGCTTGATCAATTTGGCATGGATTGGTCAATTTTGGTGCATGAGTTCAATTTAGGTTAAATTGGCTTGAAGTTGGGTTTAGGTTGGTCTAGCCATGACATTGAACTCAATTTACTAATTAAATTGGTGTACATGATTGTCATAAAGATTTTTGAAAAGATTTGGAGTGATTTTGAATTGATTTGGAGGGTCAATTTGAAGGATTTTGGCCATTTGGTAAATTTGGGGATGTTATGATAGACTTGGGTCTAGGCTAAGCTAGAGTTGGGATAAGTCCAAATTGAGAGTTAAAAATGGTCTAGAGGGATGCTATGAAGAGTTCTCACCATTAATTGGGTGACAATTTTGGGATGTGGGCATTCAATTTGGGGACATTTGGAGACATGGCTAAATTGGAGCAAATTTAGGGGTTTTGGATTTGGGTGAAATTGGGCACAAAGTATGTGTCAATTGGTATGGTATTTGGTCTAAAATGAGTTTTTTCATGATGAATTTGAGCTTAGAATTAAAAATGAGAAAAATTGGAACCAAATTGGTGGACATTTGGGGTGAATCGGGGTAATTTGGCCTTTAAAGGCAATTTGAGGCTTTTGGTAAAAATGGGTCAAATTGGTCAAATTGGATTCAATTCAAGGGTCCAAATTGATTTTGAGAATATTAGAAATGATTTTAAAGGTTTTGGGAATTTTGGTCACCAAGGTTATTTTGGTAATTCTAGCTATTTTGGGGGTTTTTTTTGGGTAATTTTGGCAATTTTGGGATGTTTTGGGCAATTCGGATGATTTCAAATGGTTTGAGATGATTTTTGGACAAATTTACGTATTTTGGGTGAAATTGGAAATTTTTTCCGAACTTCAGGTTTAGGGGTGTTTTGGTAAACTCGGTAGATTTGGGGGGGGGACAAAATTTTAAGTTAGGTATCTTGGTGAAATTGCTGTGCCAACCACCCTATTTGAGCTATAGACCAATGGACTCTCCATTTGGGACCTCTATGTTCTTGTCTTATCTAAACCCTAGCCTAGGCTAGTGGGTCTAAAGGGTCATCTGCATGAGTCTCCCAAAAGATCAAGGGATCAAAGCTAACAAGTTTGGGCTTAGGGTTGTGAGTGGGATGTAATGTGCAACCCTAGCTTAAAATCAACTCCAGGGTTAGTCATAAGGCTTTACCACCCTATGGGGGACTCTTTTTGAGCTCCCTCATATTGACCCCACCTACTGAGTGCTAGCGGTTAGGACCAATATGTGAAACTTTAAGTTGAGGAGCGACGAGTTTAGAATTTCTAATGACGAGGGTTCTTTTTTCTAGTTCTATAGAAACAGTCAACATAAAAGTCCTATGGCTAGACCCTATGAGACTAAAGAGGAAACTAGAGCTCAACCAAAAGTGAGGTCAACAAATGGACCCCCAATAGGAGTGGTGTGCTGGGCAGGCACACTGCGTGCATTGGCGTTGACTGAAGAGATCAACAAAACCAACATAGACGTCTAAGCCAACATGCCTAGAACAAAGTGGAGAATTAAGTGACAATTGTTTTTGCTGGGGAATTAACAAGTGAATATTTGAGCAAAATTGAGGATTTGGAACTCTTGAGAGGATTTGAAGGAAAGGAATTCTGAGAATGACCATGATGGTCACCATGAAGATTTAATTTCAAGATTTTGATTGCAAGAGTTTGGGAAGATGGGAATCAAAATTTAAGTACTAACCCCAAGATAGGAATTGAAATTTAGGTATAAATCCCAGAGAGAGAATCAGATGATCTACTTCATTTAAGGTGGTCTTATACATATCTCCAAAGATTTGCGTCACATTAGGGAGAAAAGCTCTGGGACTCGTATACATCCCAAATGGTGATGAGGAAAATGTCTGCTCCATTGGGGAGGAAAGTGCTGGGGCTCACATTCAACCAAAGAGGTAGCGTGAAATTATAATGATCATGCTAGGAACGAAAGCTCTGGACAGAAATCTAACCCAATTATGGACAAAAAAAATATCTGCTACGTTGGGGAGTGTTGACCTCATTTTTGGTTGAGGTTTAATTTTTTCTCTTTAGTAGCCTAGGGTGGGTCTAGCCATAATTTCCTGTTGACTTTTCCTAGAAAACTAGACATGGAACCCTCACCATTAGAAATTCTACCCTCTTCTCCACTTAGATACTCAACTTGAAGGTCCACATGTTGCTCTCAACCTCTAAATACTTAGTAGGTGGGGTCACTGAGGGGGAAACTCAAGGTGAGTCACCCTTAGGATTGCTAGACCTTAAGGTAGTCCCTGGGTGTTGGTCTAAGGTTTAATGCACTAACTTCACTCACAATCACTCACTACTCTAAACCCAAAACTTCTAGGCTTTGGTCCTTTGATACTTTTGGGAGACTCAGGCAGGTGGTCCCCTAAACCCACTAGCCCTAGGCTAGGGTTTGGCTAAGATCACTACATAAGAGGACCCAAAATGGGATTTCCATTGGTCCATGGCTTATTGATGGTAGTTGGCACTCCAACTCTACCGAGATACCTAACCTTGCCTTTTGCCCCTAAACTCCCCCAAATTACCTAGATACCTTTGGGACCCCAAATTTGGCCAAACTTCCTAAATTTACCCAAAATGCCCAAATTAGTCAAAAAAAACATTTCAAATACCTTGAAAATACCAAAACTACCAAAAGTTTGCCAAATTACCAAAATACCCCTCTTTAGCCCAAAATCCCAAAAATTCC
>NW_018165636.1:107765-108235 GCF_001263595.1 Phalaenopsis equestris
AAAATCAACCATCAATTGGCCTTGGTGAAGCCACATATCCAATTTGATTTTGGCCTAAATCCAAAATTCCCAAATTTAGCCCTAAATTGGCTAAGTCCCCAAATTTCACCCAATTGATTGCCTTAACCTCCAAATTGGCATTCAATTCATGTTGAAAACTATTCATGAGATCCCTATTGACCATTCAATTCATGTCAAATCCATTCAATTTGGACTTAGCCCAAGGCTAACCCAAGCTAGACCCAAGCCTAGCCCAACATGACCAAATTGATTAAAGTTAAAAATTCTTTCAAATTGACCCCCCAATTGGACTCAAAACCACTTCCATCCTTCACCAAAGTTTTTCCTTATGATCATCTACACCAAATTCAACAATCAATTGAGCCAATTGACATGGATAACCTAGCCCAAACCCAAGTTTTGGTCATTTGGACCCACTTGGACCCATACACTAAATGTGACCTAACCAC
>NW_018165636.1:108576-109474 GCF_001263595.1 Phalaenopsis equestris
AAATTTTCTTAGAGAGGCCTCTCCAAACTTCACACAGAGCTTCCCTAAGATTTCCTCAGTGCATTCCAACCATTTTCCCTCACCCATTCCCATTGCCGGAGCCAATTTTTAAGCTCGAAACCCTGCCGGAAACCAGAACAGAGCCCAATACAAGGGCCCAATACACCTCCACACTCCACCAAACTTTCAGGCCTTACACCAAGACTAGGGACTCAATCCCTAGCCTTCTTGGACCCTAACGAACGTACCGACCACCTCTGATCGATGCCTCCCTCCTCAGAGCAAGGGTATAAAACTCCTCCTCCCGAGCTTATTTTGATTCCCTATTTATTTAAGCTTGATTTCATGGCATCTTAACCATATTGATATGTTCGTCTCACTTAGACGAGTCCATAGGATCATACCCGCAGTGATTTGGTTGAGTCTGAACTGAGATCTTAAGGTTTTAGTGTGGACGAACACAGGATCATTCTATCAGGGATGATGATGGGGAGCCGTTCGATCAAGCGTGTATCAAATGGCCGGGGGAGATCGAGCAGGCCGGCGCAATACATAACTTTGTGTAGAAAAATCACAAAAATAAAATAAAAATACCCTCTTATTTAGTGAACAGAGGAAAATAATGTGAAATAATTTTCAAGTCCATTTGGTGCATATTTTATTTTTAATTAATTAAACACTATTTTGAATCATTTGATTCTCCATGCATATTGACACATCACCTTGGCTTGAAATTATGACATGTTGTAGCCTCTGAAAGGGGAAATATTCTCTAATTTTTCCAAAGTCAGAGGAGGTTCATATATAGAGATCCATATTTTTCAAGTTATTTCACTTCATCTCCCTGAAGTAATCATGGAAATTAGCATATTGATTATAAAATCCTAAGAAAATTTTG
>NW_018165636.1:109820-110475 GCF_001263595.1 Phalaenopsis equestris
TTTTATAAAAATAAAATAATATTTAAAATAAAAACTTAATTTTTGGACTATTTTAAGTATTTAAATAATTAAAAATTCATAAAAATCATAAAAATAATAAAACTCATGGAAATGTTCTAAATTGTTTCCTAATCACTTAGAAATAATCAGAATATTTTTCCTGATTTTCTAAATAAAGATATTGAATTTTAAAGCTTAAAAATAAGTTTTAAAAGGCTAAAAAAAAGTTTTCATTAAAATAATTCCAATAAATCAAATAAAAATTAGAAAAATATAAAATTTGCTCCTCTTAGTTTTCCAACCTTAAGAAGATTCTTCAAAAATACAAAAATTAATTTTCACCACCTAAAATAATTTATTTTTATTAAATATCCCATAACTTAAAATAATTCTAATAAATCACAAAAAATTCAAAAAATTATGAAATTTGATCCAAAGACTTCACTGGTCTAGGTATACCTCCAGTAAAAATTGCAAGGGAATATAATTTACCTTGGTAAAGTTAGAAATTTTCTTTAAAAAATCCTATTTTTGCATGAAAATAATTATATAAATTAAATTAAATTTTGAAAAATCATATTTTATCCTCTGATGTCTCAATTGACCCATGAATGAGGTAGGATAAAAATTTCAAAGTCATTTGAATTGAATTTGA
>NW_018165636.1:111461-111782 GCF_001263595.1 Phalaenopsis equestris
CAGGTACACTTTTACAGTTTTTCAGCGTTGTCCTTCTCGTACTTTCATATTGTACTTTTATACCTGCAAATTTGCATGCTAAACAAAGATGTCACCCTGCCTGAAAACTAAAACCATAAGGATAGCCACATAACCATAACCAAAACAAAAATTAAAATCAACAAAGAAAAATTCACCGCCACAAAATTGGATAATTAATCTTGGAAAATTTAAACATTTAAATGAGTTGATTTTTTCTCTCCACTATGATTTATGATCCAGAGAACCCATCATAAAAGTTTCAAAATATTTTGAGTTCATTTGACAACTTAAATTGATTTT
>NW_018165636.1:114866-130679 GCF_001263595.1 Phalaenopsis equestris
GCAAATACAAAGGTTTCGCAGACCAAACGGACGTCATACTTTCCTTAGTTAATTTGATCGAGCCTCATCCTCAAGTCTTGTGTTTATCCTTTGGGATAGATACAGGATTTGAGGTAAAATGCTCTTTCATTTTAAACTATGAAAAATATGAGGTCATTTTGATTTCATACTTCAACGTCCTTCCGAAGCGGGCGACGGGATTTCGATTCCGGCGACTGACAGCTTCTTACGGGCAACCCCACAAACCATCCCCGAAATAATGCTGACAGGGAGGAAAGCACTAGGACTCAAATCTAACCCAAGAGGTAGCAATAAAATATATCGGTCACACTAGGAAGGAAAGCTCTGAGACTCATATCCAAACCAAATGGTAACAAGGGAAATATCTGCAACATTGGGGAGGAAAGCGCTGGGACTCACATCCAACAAAAAAGGTAGCAGTAAAATATATCGGCCACGCTAGGAAGGAAAGCTCTTGGACTCATATCCATCCTCAATGATGACAAGGGATATATCTGCTACGTTGGGAAGGAAAGAGTTGGGACTCACATACAACCCAAGAGGTTGCGAGAAAATATGTCTGCTACGTTGGGGAGGAAAGCATAGGAACTCACATCTAACCAAAGAGGTAGCAGAAAAATGTATAAGTCGCACTAAGAAGGAAAGTTTTGGGACTCATATCCAAACCAAATGGTGACAAGTGAAATATCTGCTATGTTGTGGAGGAAAGCACTGGAACTCACATCTAACCAAAGTGGAAGTAGAAAAATAAATTGGTCAAGATAGGAAGGAAAGCTCTGGGACACATATCTAACCTAAATGGTGACCAAGGAAATATCTGCTATGTTGGGGAGGAAACCGCTGGGACTCACATCCAACCCAAAAGGTAGCGAGATATTATATTGATCACATTAGGAAGGAAAGCTTTGGGACTCATATCTGACCCAAATGGCAAGAAGAGAAATATTTACTACGTTGGGGAGGAAAGCGTTGGGACTCACATCCAACTCAAGTGGTAATGGGAAAATATATCGGTCGCGCTAGGAAGGAAAGTTCTGGGACTCATATCCAACCCAAATGGTGATAAGGGAAATATTTACTATGTTAGGGAAGAAAGCGATGAGACTCGCATCCAACCCTAAAGGTAGTTAAAAAAATATATCTGTCGCACTAGGAGGAAAAGCTCTTGGACTCATATTCAACCCAAGTGGTGAGAAGGGAAATATCTACTTCGTTGGAGAGGAAAGCTTTGGGACTCACATCCAAACCAAGTGGTAGCGAGAAAATACATCGGTCACACTAGGAAGGAAAGCACTGGGACATGTATTCAACCCAAAAGGTGACAAGGTAAATATCTGCCACTTTGGGAAGAAAAGCGCTAGGACTCACATCCAACCCAAGAAATAGTGGGAAGATATATCTGTCACGCTAGGAAGGAAAGCTTTAGGTCTCATATCCAAAATTTAGAGAAAGTGATAGTAGAGATTTTAAATCATGTAAATGAAAAAATAGATTAAAAAAAGAGCCGGCTATCCTAATCGAAACGATGCTATCTTGTAAGGAAGGAACTGATCCTTCACTTCACACTTCATTCTTTCTTCCCATCTTTTGGTCATAGAACTGCCAGCATAAGCATCATCCTCCATCTGTCTTCTCTACCAGAGTTTCTTGGCATCCCCGATTAGATACATGCTGGTGATTCTTACCTTACCTAGCTTTTGACTATGCTACACAACTTTTGTTGTTCACACATCACATATGGATTGGGGGATTTCTTATAGCTAGGTGTGGCTAGGTATCTAACCCAAATGGTGACAAGGAAAATATCTGCTACATCGAGGAGGAAAATGTTGGGACTCACATCCAACCCAAGGAGTAGAAAGAAAATATATCAAATTTCGGTACTGCCCTCGAGAAAAACATGAAAATAGCATAGAGAATTTGTGGTGTTGAACTCATAGATATGTGATATGTGAAGATTGACATCGGTGAAGAAAAATTGTATGATTTTGTGTAGAGTGTGAAACTCTGAGGGGACATGAAGAAATTGGTGAAAATAAGGATAGTTGTGCTGCGCAAGCAAAGGGTAAGAAACCTCGAACTCGAGAAAAATAAACTCAACAAATCTTATCATTTTCTTTTCTTATTGTCTTTATCAATTTTAATTATCAAAGTACATTTGACAAGCTAATTTTCATTGGTTGAGTTTCAAAAACAAGTTTAAATTTTAATGTCAGAGTTTCATTATATTGTTCCTTGTTCATTATAATTCAGAACCAACGTATGGTTCCACGACTCTTTATCATTCACACAAAAGAAAAATTTGACAAATAGGTTGAAAACTGAAAGAATTTTATTAATCTGCTTCAAACAGATGTTACAGACTAAATACATGCTAAAAGCATCTAAAAAGACAATCATGTTGATACGTCTGAAACATCATATGCTCAGTACATATCATTTATGTTTCTCTGATGTAGTACAAAAGGTGACAAAAAAAGTCTATCTCTCCTCTATGGGATGATCTCCTGATCAAGCTAATCTACTAAGCCATGCTCAAGGATAAGAATTTCTTTTACGTGTGCTTAGAGGTGCAGCCATCTGATAGCTCATATGGGGGCAGTTCCTTTAACTCTAGATATGGTCGGAACCCATATGTCATCTTGTTATTGTTCATCCTTATGAAATTCACAGACATTCTGCGGTGTCGTACTCGTGGAATGCAGTGCTTGGTGAGGTTTTCTCCAAATCATTTAAGAATTAGTACTGAACCCATCGGTAGTGGAATCTCAGCAAATCCCCTTAAATCCCTAGGGTCGATAACGTTGATTTCTTTTCCAAAAAGAATATTGCATTTACTGATAAAGGACACCATGCAAAACAGTCTTACAAAATCATGATGGTCTATGTGTGGAGGAGTACAATCTCCTTCGTCACAGATATTGAGTATGCAACTGTTGGGAATGTAATCGGCTGGTATTACACTTTATCTAACCATCCTTTTGATTATTCTCTTTATCCCAGAAGTCATAGGATCGACCTCATCATTTCTTAAGATACCTGGGGGCTTCCTTACCTATCTTTGGTGAAATTATAGCAACAACCACATTGGAAGGTTATCCTGCCCTTTCCACGCATCCATTTTTGTGGTTGTGAATAAGTTCTCTCCATTAACAGACCAGCTCGACCAATGTCTCTCAGGTCAAAAACATAGTCTAGAATTCTTCTTTCATCATTTTCATATAAGAGTCCTGTATACAGCTCCTTGCCTTCCATAATGTTGACAAAATTTCCTTAGATATCCTCATATAATTCATATTCTTGTCTTTTAACTATGTGCATCCTTTCCAGTTCTACCATAGGAATCCTCTGAGGTCGTCGAGGCAGCTCCCTCATCTTTACATCTGTAGGATATTGTGTCTGACTTGGCTCTAAAGGTAATGGAATATACGACTCAGAATCCAGGTAAACTGACTCCTGACATCCTGTGTCAGCGGCTATGAACTCCTTTAAAAAAATTATAGTGGTCTAGATGGAAAGCTTTGCAAGTTGGGCATTCCACGAATGCTCCTCCCGTTGATGCCTGAATATGAAGTTTGATGTTGCACATCAGGAAACCCCTGCAAAGTTCATCTGGTACTGCTGATACTATCTGCTCTGAAAAAAACTTGTACTCATCCCCTGTAGTAAGCGGACTAGTAAAAGTCTTTTACATGTAAGGATCGCAAATTTTTCCCTCAGGAATCTGGGTGAGTGTATTTTATGCCTTCTCCAGTCATCTATTTTCCTCTCATAGAAAAGATCGGTGCTTGCGATGATTAACATTTCATCATTGAGTTCTTCGTAGTGGTGCATCCGACACCCTTTCTTTATCAGCACCGATTAAATCTCCTGTTGGCGTAGTTATCATGGAGGCAAACGACTAGTCCCTTCCATCAAATTTTGTTGTGCAATCACTTTCTTCCTTTTCAGAGAGGAGACTTCTTTAGTACTGATGCTTAAAAGAGACGGTTACCCTTCCTTATCTTAGCTATTGACTATGTCCATCAAGTGACCCTCATAGTTTACATTGACCTAACCAAAGTCTAAGTCAAAATCTACGATGCCACACTGAGCTTCCCTTTCTATATTCAGTGCAAGATTTAACTTATTTCTAAAGGTGAAAATCAGCTTTCGTCCCAACATTTTTCTGCAGAAGACAAAAAAAACATTAGTGCGCTGAAATTCAACATGAACAAGAACAAAAACGAAGCACTCATTAAACACAAGTTTTAATTTGATAAACATGCAAATTTTATTTATGTAAATTAAATTAATTTAAAAATCAGAATTAGAAGAATGGAAATAAAGTGAGCAAATTCCAATATTTTCATTTTATTGAGGTTAATTTATTATAAAATTTTTGACCCAGTCACATATGCTTGGCCAAATAAATAAGCCCAAAACAATCAAAATTTTAGAAGGTAGCTTTCAAGCAGTGTCACATTAAGTAACATGTCCTTAAGTAGTGATCATTGATCGGCAGCATTGATCTTTGGCCTTAGAAATCCACCAGCTGGTAAGCTTCTCCTGAGTAAACTTTCTCTATGAAAAATGGTCTCTCTCAAGTTGGTTCATATTTTCCACCTATCTTGCGGTCATGAATAGATCTTTTGAGAATGAGAACAATGTCACAAACTTTGAACGCCCTGGGGGGATCTAATTTGTCACGAGCCTTCATCATCCTCACTTGGTAAAGTTCCAAATGTTAATGTGCTTCTAGTCTTCTTTCCTCGAGACTTTTCAATTCTTTAAGTCTGAGTTTTGCACTTTCTTCAGTTGTAATTTGGTTGGTGACGGCGACTCTGAGAGATGTTGTTTGGAATTCTAGCGGTAGTGTGGCCTCAGACCAATATACAAGTGAGTAAGGTGTACATTTAGTGGGGTTTCTGAACGTTGTCCTGTAGAACCACAAAGCTTCTAATAGTTTGTTATACTAATATCTTTTATCTTCATCTAATTTTTTCTTTAAGATTTGCATGAGCATCTTATTGAAGGCCTCGGCTAGTCCATTTGCCCTGGGATAGTAAATCATATTATATCTCCAATGTATCCCATGTTTTTTAACAATTTTTTTATCTTTATTCTTTTGAATGATGTCCCATTGTCAGAAATCACTGTGCGCAATACACCAAAATAGTAGACAATGTGGCTCTTGAAAAATTATAGAACATGCTTTGTTATAACCTCTCGTAACGGCACTGCCTCTGTAGTGGCAAGAATAAATCTATATCCCTTAGAGGATGGAGGGTCTATCGAAACTATTATGTCTGTTCCCCAACACTCAAATGGCCATAAGGCAATAGTTAGGTGTAGCACATTTGAAGGTTGGTGTAAGACCACCCCTTGCACTTAGCAAAGGTGACTCCTTTTGGTTGTATCCATGCAATAGAATATCATTGCTGGCCAATAATATCTGAGTCTCTTGATCTTCATTTTCATCTTGGGTTCTGATTGGTGAGCACCACAATCTAAAATTAACTTCTTTGACAATATTCTGTACTTCTGCTCTGCTTAGACATCACAACCACATCTGATCAAATAATCTTCTGTAGAGGACATCACCTACTAGAGCATATAGCATATGACATAGCTCTTCTTCATAGCTCTTCTTATGATGTGATATGTGTCAGAATTGTTCTCTGGTAGCTTTTCAGTTTGCAAATATTCCATCAATGGATTGTGTCAGTCTTCGTTTATGTCAGCAATTGCAATCATCATTCCTTCTTCTTTTTCAAGTTTGAGCAAGTCGTCGAGTTTGATCTGAGACAAAAACTTGTCATCCTTGAACCGTAATGTTAATAGAATCTTCCGGGAGACACACCCATTCCTTGGCAGGTTTTGCTAAAGCATTGATATGGGCATTTTTTCTTTGAGGAACTCATTACAGAGTCACATCGGGAATGTGTTCAAGCAGCTTCATTGTGTATCGATGGTATTCTGCCAGCCTTGTTTTCAAAATCTTGTATTATTCGAAAACTTGTTGGATGATGAGTTATGAGTCACCATATATGACAATATCTATTATATCCATCGAGATAGCCAATTCCAACCCAGTAATCAACGCTTCATATTCTCTTCATTGTTGGTGCATGGCTCTATATCAGGTGGTAGGAGAATCTTAACATGCCCTTATCTGGTGTGATGAAAATCATACCAATTCCTACTTTGTGTGGTATAACCATTTTTTATCCTTTGTCTTTCCTGGCTGATGAAGCTCCATCAAAATACATTTTCCCACTATCTGGTGCTGGATAGTTCTATTTGTAGTATTTGCTTATCTGGTAGGTCATCCTTGAGTGGGGACCCAGTTAGAAGTGGGTGCGCTGCGAGAAAATTTGCTAAAATTGTCCCTTGATTGCGTAGAGGGAAACAAAAGTTATATAAAATTGCAATAAAATCATTGACCATCTTGTTAAACCTGTGGAGAGTGTTGGTCTGGTCATCAAATATTGTTGTGGATTAACTTTTGCAATAACGGTAATTTTCTGAGAAAGCATGTAATGTCTAAGTTTATTGGCGGCAAAAATTAAAGCTAGATAATGCTTCTCAAATTGCGGATACTTTACCTCCGTCGGTTTTAGATGGTGACTCGGGTAGTAGAGTGCTTTTTCTTTACCCTCATCATTGACATGAGCCAATAGGGCTCTGAGTGAGTCTTATAAGGTAGCGGTATAAAGTATAAAAGGTTTTCCCAGGATAAGGGCTGCCAAAATAGGAGGTGTTTTTAATTATCGCTTAACGTCCTCAAAGGATCATTGGCCTTTCTCTTCCTAAATGAATTTGGCCACCTTTTTAATTAATGCTAAGAAGGGCTGACACCTACCTGAGAGATTAGAAATAAAGCATCTCAGATATGTCAATTTCCTTGAAAGGAGCATAGTTGTTTCAGGGTTTTGAGAGGAGGCATTTCCAAGATAGCTTTAAATCTAGGTCAATCTTGATTCCCTGACGACGGACAACGAATCCTAAAAATTTTGCAGAGGTGACATGAAAGGTTCACTTTAAGGGATTCATCTTGAGATCATTATATCGTAATATTTCAAACACAATCCTCAAATTTTATAAATGATCTATTTTTTGTTTGCTTTTAATGACCAAATCATCCACATAGCCAAATCATCCACAATCCACATAGCACTCCACTTGGTTATGAATGAGGTCGTCAAAGATTTTCATCATAGCTAGTTGATATGTTGCTCTGACATTCTTTATCCCGAATGGCATCACCGTGTAGCAACGGATTCCATTCAGTGTCCTATAAGTTGTAAGTGTTGCATCCTCTGGATCCATTTTAATTTGGTTATATCCTGAAAATCCATCTATGAAAGAGAAAATCTCATGTGTCAATGCGAGGTCCACCATTAATTCTGGTACTAGTAACGGGAACTCATTCTTTGGACATGCCTTACTTAAATCCCTGAAGTCTACACATACATGGATTTGTCCATTTTTCTACTTAAATGGCACAATGTTGGCTAACCATGTGAGATTTTGCTCTTATTTTCTAAAGTTAGCATCTATTATTTTCTTACCTTGGCAATGACTTGTTGTTCTATCTTGAGGTGCATTCTTCTGGGAGCTTATTTTACTGGGGTCATATCTTTGTCCACCCCGAGCTTATGCACTGCGACCTCCGCTGACAGCATTGGCATTTTCTCATAACACCATGCAAGCAATCTTTAAATTCTGACAATAATCCTATCAATTTTGTGGATTCTTCCTTATTGAATAGAGAACTTTAAAACTTGGGGTCGAGGCTACTCCTCAGTCACGAGATTGATTTTTTCAATTTATCCACTGTTGACTTAATTTCTTATTCAAATTCTTGTGAGGCATCACTTATCAACTGTTCTTGAGAGTCATCCTCTTCATCGAGGCAATCATCTTCCAATCCATTATAGTAACAACCATGATCCATTAGTAACAACCATGCAAAATTTTGAGTCATCGTCTGGTCCTACAGTACCAAATCCGAAACCTTTCGAGTTTTGGGTTCGACTTTTAAGATTCCACAAATTTTCAAAGAGTTATAACTTATCGTTTGGCATATGTTTTGGCACATATCCCAATTGAATTAACTTTTGTACACAAGGAGAAAAGTAACCAAAAGGTAATTCCATTAATTCATTAGAATCCACTTTTAAATTTACATGATTTTCAAAATTAGTAGAATAGGATGCACGGTAAAACATGATCGACTTTAAACCAACACTATAGACTTCCTTGACCTCTAAAATCTCAACCTTTTGAGGTTAGATGGGAATAAGGGTCATGGTATTCACATGTTGGTTAATTTGATTATACATCGACTCATTTTCACCTTTCTCCACATCTTCCAAGGATCTTCCAAGGATATCTTGCCAAGGATATCTTGTATTATGGTTTCTTTTATTTTATCATCATCATTTCTTCCTCAGAGCTTTCTTCATCAAAACATTCTTCCATGTTAATGTTGATGGTTAGCCTAGTTTGTTCAACAATCATGTTGGCTCTTCCTCGCTCACATCCCCGGCCTTGATCTCGGATATATGGCCTAGAAGAACCTCTACCAGCTTGTTGTGAAGAAATGGTAGTAGATTGTGGAAGCGGAGTTGAATGAACTTGTTTTTTGTGATTCTTCTAAATCTTCACTTTTATTTGTCACAACTTCACAAGAGAAGACCATTTTCATTGGAGGTGCAAGCAGACGACATCTTTATGAATGCCCACTTCATGAACTGAGAATGGTTGTAAATCTCCTTTAATGCAATGTTCTTGCCCTTCCTTTTAATACTTGATACATTGGTGTAGGGATGACAGAACCATGTTGTGTTCGTGAATCCATGATCATCCAAGTAGAGCACTGAAAGAGGTCTCGGCGTCGATGATATGAAATTTTACGGTCATTACTAGTTTTCCAACTTTCATTAATAGGGTAGTTAGATCAAAGCGATCTTTCTCCCTTCTGGTTAAATCCTCTTCACATCATTTTATTGATTGTAAGCTCTTAAGCCTCAATCTACAAATAGGCCAATGTCTGTAGAGTCATTAAATTGAGTGATGCTCCAGGATCTACCAATACTCTGAATAACACAAATTTGTCGATGTTAACAGAGATGTAAAGCAGTCAGTTGTGGTAGATGGTCCTAAGAAAAAAGTCTTCATCTGTAAAGGTTATCCCAGGCTGTTCCTTTAATGAACAAACTTCAGCACGCTGGCTAGCTGAGCTAAGAAAATCTCTGGGTCTAGCAAGGCTGTAATGAGAGACTCTCTCATCTCTTCTTACAGGATCAGAGCATCATAGATGCTTAGTTTGGTCAACAACCTCCTATGCCAGCAACTTCCTAAGATGAGCCAGCACGTTATAATCCACTTTGTATAATCCTCTAATCTTTACTTGATTATGTGTTTCTTCCACTAGCAAAGGTGGAGGTAGCTCTTCTTGAGTTACTATCTATTTTACTTTATTCACTGGAGCTGACCTCAAGGGTAACACCTTCTCGCCCTTTAGATTTTTTGCTATCATTTCTTTATTTTGAGATGCTGCAGGAAAAGTTTCCTGTGTCACTTCTTCATCATTGGAGAGATCCAAGTTGATATCAAGTGGTGCACCGTGGCACTCGAGGACTGGTTCCTCACTTCCGATGCTATCGTAACCGGTTCTCAACATCTTCTTCATTCTCGTTAACGGGTTCGTCGGACTTGAGTATGATATGCGGATCGATTTTGGAATCAAGATTGAAGTTAAATTGACTAAAGTCAGTTACGTTATCACTAGAAATAATAAAAACTTAGCCGAAATCATAATTATTAGACGAAATCATAATTATCATAATTATTATATTCATAATACCCTAGTGGGGCAAAAAGATAATCATACATGATTAGGGGTTCGAGGATTTTATTCCCCGAATCCAAGTCAACCAATCAAATAGAGGCAACCTGTATCTATCAATCTTTATGACATCATTCTTCTCTTTCTCTTCTGGTTGCGGTGATTTCTCTGGTGAAAACTCCAACTTGGGCTGAGCTGGTTGTAAACTCTGAACAGTTTCCTAAGCTGAAGCAGTCTGAATCTGATCAAGTATTTTCTTTGATGATTTTCTCTAAACTGTACTCCATCCATCCTTTCTGAGTACGGATCTATTGGAGTGATTGGCTTAGCAGAAATTATATTCACAGAACCTTTTTTAGGTTTTCAAAATATTCCTTCTGGATTGTTATATTTTCATCTTTAAAATTCCTCTCGAGCCAATTCTTGAAGACGAAACATTCCTCTATAGTATGTCCAAGCAATCTAAGGTATGGGCAATAATTGTGCTGATCTTTCTTGTCGAATTCCTCAAATTTCCTTGGATCTGGCAATTTGAACTCAGGCTTCTACATTAGACTTTTGAAAATTTTAGGTATAGCTTCATCTTTGAAGGAATATATTATTTTCTTTTGTTCTGATAGAGTTGGACCCGTTCTATCCTCTGCTCAGTATGGTCCTCCTTGATGTGATTGTTGGTTAGATTGGCCATACTATTGTGTCAACTGTTGCTTGATATGTTGTGATGATTGCTGGGAACTTTGGTGAGAATACTCTTCCTGTTTCTTTATTGGCTGGTTCCCTTATCCACTGTTGCTACTGTTTCAAACTTCTTCTTGAATATCCTGATTGTCCTTGACTTCTTAGCCTTTTCATGAGAATCCATATGCTTGACTTTTTCTTCTAGATTGCTCGCTATGTTGTGTAGCTTCTCGAAGAACTTGATGGTGAGTCCCTTAAGCAAGTAATCTATCGGCTCATTGATTCTTTTGAGTAGAATCTCAATTGCATGATGTTCTTATAGCTTACGTTCACATTTCATGCTAAGGTTTCTCCACCTCAAGATATAATTTACTAAAATCTCGTTAGGATTTTACTTGTCTATCACGAGATCTCCAATAGAAACATGATGCTGCTCTCTGGCAAATCTTTTTTTCAAAAAACTTTTCTAATTCGAAGAACGTCTTTACTAATTTGTTGGGCAACTAAGCATACTAATCAAATGCAATTTCTGATTGGTTGTCGACATACTATCGGAAGGGCAAAGCTTCGGAAGAGCAAAGCTTTGCTTACTCTAGTATTGCTACAACTAGCTCAAAAATGCGTTATATGGTGTCTGGGATTTACAATCCCATTAAATATCTTAAAGTTTGGTGACACAAAACTCTTAGGGTAGGGTACGACATCAAACTCCTCCAGATAGGGTCTACCCCTTAAAATCAATGCTCCACCCTTATATTGGGCCAAGGCCTCCCAAAGTTGTTCCACTAATTGTTTAAATTCCTTTTCTTGTATGATGCTTTAAGCAGAGTCCTCCTTTCTCTAGTCATCCCGGTTAGCCAAGGCAACTTCCCTCATTTCATCAGTGATGTGGAGAAATTCTGGCTGGTTGACTTCTGGAGATGCTAACTGTTGTGATTGAGACTGTCCATTAACTGTAGACATGACAACCATGGTAATGGCCATTTCTTCCATTTTTTCCTCCATTTGGTTGATTTGCTCATCCCTTAGTAGAACACTCTACACAGATAATCTACGACATTCCCTTCAACGAGAGGTTGGGTGTCGCATGCAAATGCAATGACTCTAGTTTCGATGACATGAATATCCATGAAGTTTTCATCGAGGTAGTTAATAAAGTCAAAAATTTCATCATCAACATCAACGGAAACTCCATGTTCTTGGGCTAACTCAGAAACCTGGACCCTGAGCTTCTGAAACTTTTCTTCAATTATTGATTCTTGTATCATTTTGAGATCTGGGGGACTATGCTAAACATCCTCCACTTGTTCATCCAATTTGGTAGCAATAGCTGCAACGATGTCAGATACTTCAGACCCTTAATTTATGTCATGATCCTATCCTACAGTCTCACTGAACCATATTGGTACGACAACCATAGGTATTGATACCTTTTTCTTTGACGGTGATGTCTTGAGACGGGGTGCCTCAATAGAGGCATCAACACATCAGAGAGAGGTATGCTTCCCAAGGTACTGACCAGATACAATACCGGGTAACTTTTTCATATTTTCCTTCGAAAATTTAGAAACATCCTTATGAATGGTAACTAGTAGAATTCTAGGACCCAGATGTGACTTAACTGTTCGATGACCTATAGGTCTTGGAACAGTGATGGTAGAATCATGGGTGATGATTGAAGTATCAACTATTCTTCCCAAGCGGAACCTGACGGGAATGCGAGCAGGTAAGGTTTCAGTTGATCTTTAACATCCTCTAGCTGATTTGACTTCTCTTATAATTTCTTTCTTCATATGAGAAGATACTACACATCCCACTCACTTAAATAATTCACTGATTGAACAACCCTTTTTGGTAGCTAGTTTATTGAATATTGTGTTGACTCGGGTGATAGGAGTGGGCTTCTTCCTCTCCCCACCATGTTTATAAGGTGACGGTAAAGTAGCAACAATATTCTAGATACTTTCGTGCCCATTGGTGTGCATTAATAGATGGAACCTAATCCGTCACAGATACAGATAGGTCTTCAACAATCCTAGTTCCACATAACGAGGAATTTCATCAATAAACACCTCATGAGTAATCTGGGCTTTAGTAGCCTTCTGAACTTTTCAGCTGCGGTTTCTTCTTTGTGACTGAGTTAATGAAAAAGACTTCAAACATGATCCATTTCAAAACGTGATGGTGGAACAAAAAATCCTTCAATTGTATCTTCAACAACCATTATCTATTTTCCCTTAGCAAAAATAGGAACAACATACTTGGTAGGTGTCGTGGTGGCAGCAGTCTTTACCGTCTTATAAGAGGGGAAATCTGGGAACAATTCACGTTGAACTCAGCAGTCAACTCCTGAACTTCTGGAGTGAAAACTTTCATTTTAATGAATGGGGATTTTCCGAGCATGACTTCAAGTTCATCGAATCCGGCCCCAAACTTGATAGTGGGAGAGACATTGCAGACATCACAACTAGTTGGTAGGTTGCAAAAGAAAGTGAGCGTAGGGAACTCTATTGCAGCAGCTTCAAAAAGAAAGCTCCTGAGGTTAGTTATTTGGCCAAAACTTTGTAACTCTAGTGCAAACATTAAAAATTAACAAAAGCCAATCTGTAGACTGGGAAGTCTTTATTTAATTTTAACTTGTGAAGATTTCAGAAGATTAGTGAAATAATTTTGAAAGTAGGGGCATTTTAATTAAGTAAGAAAAATTAAAGAAGAAGAAAACATGCAGTAATTAGATTTAATATGTGAAGTAACAAACCAAATCCAAAAAGTGACGAAAGGGCAAGTAAAGTTTAAGGAACCAATGCGGGACCAACTTCATAATGCACATTGCCCAAGTAGAACTAGTCACCAACAGACCTATTATGGGTTTGACCCCACATAAAAGACAAAAAGTACAAATGAACTCCTAAACCTCTCTGTTTAAAGGTGATTAAACAGATGGTTCTGATGTCCGGAAGGGTTGACCATACTTACCCAAGAGAAATGGGTGAAGTATGGAAACGAAAGAAGGGCAATTTGGTCCATAAGGGACATGGACACATTACCGATGAATGAAGAAGATATTCCATAATTTAAATGAAGAGAGAAACTAGTCCCTAGTAGAGTCGCCAGAAGCTGTCAGTGCTATTTTTGTATAGGGTCCTGTGGAAGCTGTCGGTCGTCGGAATGAGAATCCTGACGCACAATTAAAGTATTACAAAAGGCTCAACTTGGGAGGCCCTCAAACTAGAAAAACCAAGCATTATACGGCTCCCTACATGTTGCACAATTAAAGTATTACAAAAGGCTCAACTTGGGAGGCCCTCAAACTAGAAAAACCAAAAATAACAAAAAAACTTTATCCTTTAGAGGGTGACCTCACCACAAAATAAACCCTACAAACAAAGTAAAAGAAAAGAGGGAATATATATATATATATATATAGAGCTTTGTAGGGTGGCGGTTGGTGCTCTGCTAGGGTTTCCATGGCTCCCTGTTCTGGCTGGTTGGTAGGCTGGTGGGGGAGGTTTGCTTCTTCTTCTTTGTTGATTACTTGGTGGGCTGGAGGTTCTTCCTGCACTTGGTTTTCCTCGGATTGCTGTAGTTTTTTGTTGTTCTTCTTTTGGTTTGTCCTTGTTTCTATTTTCTCTGGCTGAGTTGGGGTCATTACTTGGTTTGTGGTGGTGACCACATTGGCGGCTCGGGTGGGTTTTCTCTGTTGAAGTCTTCTTTGATGTTGGATTTGGTGGGGAAGTGTTTAGCTGTCACTTGGTTTGCTGTTCCATTGTTTTTTGGTTTGCTGGTTCTCTGTTTGGTAGTTCATCTCTTTTCTACCTTTGCTCTGAATGGCTACTAACATTTTGGACTCAAATATCCAATGGGCCAAGGCCACATATGTTGGGGTGGTTGGTCACCCTAAGGAGAATTTACAAAATATGGATAAGTTAGTTTTTCCACGGGAGTTTCCTGATACTTTAGCTGGCAAACTGACTACTCCCTGTATTCACCCCCTTGGGTGTAAATAGGGGGAACCTGCAGTTTATTTTTCTCCTCAGGAGGTAATTTCATTAAATGAAGAGCTTAAGCTTACTTTGTTAGGGAAATTTCAGCTTTAGGGAAATCAGCTTGGTCACCCTAAGATGGAACTTGTAAGGAGCTTCTTAGAGTCCTTAAACTTTACTGGTTCTTGGTAACTGGGTTTGCTAGATGGTAGGCACTTGCTTATTCAATTGACAATAGAAGAAGATTATGCTAAGCTCTTTTCCAAGCAATCTTTAGTTATTTGGGGGGCTACCTTGAAACTTTTGAAATGGACTCTTAAATTTAATCCTAGCAAAGAACCTCTTGTGTTTCCTCTTTGGTTCAAGCTTCTTGGTCTCCCTATTCCATACTTCAAGTTGAATGCCCTTTTTAATATTAGGTCTGCTTTAGCAGACCCCTTAAAGTTGATGCTCATACTTATAACAAGGCATGACCAGCTCTTGCTAGAATTCCATTGCTCATTGAAAGAGATATCACCTTGCCTGAAGTTAAAAGAGTGTGGATAGGCTCTGAACATGATGGCTTTTGGCAGGAGGTGATCCTTGAACAAAGGCCTTATTGTAAACATCAGAAGATGTTTGGGCACACTAGGGATAGGTGTTATAGGCTACACCCTCCAGGGAAAAGAAAACAATCTTCTATGAAGGAAATTGACCCCACTCAACTTCCTGGGGTTAATGAGGATGGCTTGCAGGATAAGGCTCTGAGCTCTCCAACCCCTTTTGTTTCTAATACTCCTCCTTCCCCTCCCAAGGAATTGCTAAGAGAGGAACCCAACATCATTACTATAGTTTCCCCCACAGTTGATTGTTTTGAGGAGAGGTTGTAGGATCCACTCTACGAATAACAATTGGAGACACACCATGTGATTGAAGGAGAGAAAGTTACTGATTTGAACCGCCTATAGGGGGAGGACTGGGTTATGCAGACCTCTAAGAGAAAGACCTCTAAGAAGAGAACGAAAAAACAAACCACGGGATCTCAAAGATTTCAAAGAGAGGCAGATTCCATTGGCAATATTCTGAAGGTTGGATCATCTCCTGGACCCTCTAGAGGGAGAACCAGATCTAGATCACAACCCTCACTCCATATTTACCCTCAAAATGTTCAAATTCTCTCTTATTTGGTTGTTAGCCTCTGGTCATATTAAGTCTGTGAGAAGACTTTTAATTTTTATCCTTAGCTTCAGTTGCTATATGTTGAGAATGGGTCTCTATGGCCTTGGGTGATGACAGACTTCTATCAACCTTTCTATA
>NW_018165636.1:130779-138522 GCF_001263595.1 Phalaenopsis equestris
TTTTGGTGGGGAAGTGTTTAGCTTTCCCTTGGGTTTACTGTTCCATTGGTTTGTGTCTTGCTGGTTTTCCTCTGGTTTTGCTGCTACTCTCAATGGCTACTAGCATTGCTCTGTACACTAATCCCTAATGGGCCAAGGCCACCTATGCTGGGGTGGTTGGACATTCTAAGGAACATTTACATAATATGGATAAATTAGTGTTTCCACAAGAATTTAATGATACTTTAGCTGGCAAAAGGTCCTCTCCATGTATTCACCCCATTGAGTGTTTGGAGGGGGAACCTGCAGTTTATTTCTCTCCCTAGGAGTTAACTCATTAAATGAGGAGGTTAAGCTGACTTTGGTGAGAAAATTTCAGCTGGCTCACCCTAAGATGGAGCTGGTTAAGAGTTTCTTTGAGTCCTTAAACTTTGCTGGTGCTTGGAAACTGGGGTTACTAGATGGAAGACATTTGCTTATCCAATTGACAATTGAAGAGGATTATGCTAAACTTTTTGCCAAACAGTCATTAGTTATTGTGGGGGCTACCATGAAACTTTTGAAATGGAACCCTGGTTTTGACCAGAACCTCCTATGGTTCCACTTTGGCTCAAGCTTCCTGGTCTCCCTATTCCTTATTTCAAGTTGAATGCCCTTTTTAACATTGGATCTGCTTTAGGCTGACCCCTTAAAGTTGATGCTCACACTTCTAACAAGGCAAGGCCTGCTCTTGCTAGAATTCTCATTGAAAGAGATATCACCTTGCCTGAAGTTAAAAGAGTGTGGACAGGATCTGAACAGGATGATTTTTGGCAGGAGATATGGTAATCCTTGAGCAAAGACTTTACTATTGTCAACATTGCAAGATGTTTGGGCACACTAGGGATAGGTGCTATAGACTACACCCTCCAATGAGAAGGAAACAGTCCTCTTTGAAGGAAACTGCCTCCATTCAACTTCCTGGGGTTATTGAGGATGACATACAAGAGGAGGATCATAACTCCCCAACCCCCTTTACTTTCCCCCTTTATTTCTATTACTCCCCCTTCTCCTCCTAAGGAAGTACTTAGAGAGGAACCCAATATCATCACTATACTTTCCCCCACAGTTGCTTCATCTGAGGAGAGGCTGCAGGATTCAGTTTAGGAATATCATTTGCATCATGTGATTGAAAGAAATAAGGTTACTGACTTGAACCATCTTATGAGGGAGGATTGGGTTATACAGACCTCTAAGAGAAAGAAAAAACAATCCAAAGACCTTACTAGATATGGAAGACTGCCTTTTCCTTTGTCTTTGATTCACTCCAACAAGTCATTTCGCATTTTTTTGGTGTGTTTTGATAGCAGTAACAATTTGAGAAAAGGTTTAACTGGTCTTTGGATGTTGGCAGATTTCTTTCGGCACTCTCCCATCTTTCTTAAAAGATATGGGAGTCTTTCTATTTCCTTCAGATGTCTCATGTCAGCAAATTACTGGTCACTCTGCTGGATTGTTTGGATAGCAGTCCTTGGGCTTTCACTTCCTTCAGATGATTAATTTGATGTGTTGGAACATCAGGGGGATTGCTGATCATAAATAAACAGTTGGTTAGGACGCACAGGTTATTGTGTTTTACTATTCTTGAACCTTTGGTTCACTATACCCCTTCCATTGGTTATTCTACATCATCCCCCCACCCTTTAAGTATCTAAGGGTGCCACTAACCAAGGGTAGAGCAAAAAGGGTACAATTTGTTGATGTCTTAGCTAAAATTAATACACAACTGAATTGTTGGACAAACTCATTCTTATCAAATGGAGGCAGAATAACTCTCTTGAAAAGCATATTAACCTCCTTCCCTTCTTACATTCTCCAATTCACCACTATGAAGAAATCTAGTCAATTATTACTTGAAAGAAGCTTCAAAAGGTTTCTTGCTGAACTTAAGGTAAATTATGGATGTAATAATTGATTACCAAATGTTACTATTTAATCAGAATATCAGGCAATGCCCTTGCTGAACTTCCTCATCAGGGACCTCTTGACACTTGAAGAAGGGGAAAACTTTTTGAAAGAATTGATACATTTCTGGTCAATCAAGCTTGGCTGGATACAAAATTTATGAAAGGAACACTGACCTTGTTGAACTTCCACATCAGGGGACTCTTGACACTTGGAGAAGAGGAAAATTTTGTTGAGAGAATTGATTGATTCCTGGTCAATAAAGCTTGGCTGGATACGAAATTGATGACTACTATTTCCCATCTTCCTTACACTTGTTCTGATCATAGGCCTTTGCTAATCTCTATATCCGCTAATATTGTTGCTCCCTTAACAAGATTTAGATTCTTTAATGTATGGATGGAACATCTTGAATTCCTTTCCTCTATTAAGTCTGTATGAATACTTGTTTCGTCCTTCCCTCCTTGGATTAAACTATGAGTTAAACTATGGCAAACTCAAAGGAAAGTGGCTAATTTGATGAAAGCCTAGAATTGGAAATTCTTTGGCAACCTTACAAAAAAAGTTGAAGAGGCTGAAGCTGCAATGAGAACCTTACAGCAAAAGTTAAAGAGGCTGAAGCTACTATGAAATAGACTGAATTAAATATTCAGATGGGGCTCTCTAATGAACACAACCTGATATTAGCCCTGATATTATGAACACAACCTGATATTAGCTAATGCTAATCTGCTTCAAGCTATTCATTGGGGGAGGATTTCTATAAACAAAAGGCAGCCATCAAAAAGTTTTTTGATGGGGATAGGAATAAAAAGTTTTACCATGCCTGTATTAAACAAAGATGATGCTCCAACACCATCCTAAAGATTAAAAATCACAATGGTATTTGGATCCAAGGTACTGAAATAATTCACAGAGATGCTATAGATCACTTTCAAAATCTTTTATCTGAACCTCATGAGGCTACTCTCCTGAACTTTGACCCTAGCTTACTTAATGACAAATTCTCTGATATTCATTGCCTGGATTTAAGATTTATTCCTACTGAGGAAGAAATTTGGAAATTTTTATGTTCTATTGATGGTGACAAAGTGGTGGGGAAAAGGTGGTTGGTGCAGATGGTTTTACTTCTACTTTCTACATAAAATTTTGGGAGGTGATTAAATTTGAGGTTGTGGCAGCTGTTCAGGCCTTCTTCAAAGGAGAAGATATGCCACATTATTTTGCTCAATCCAACATTATTCTTATCCCAAAGAGAGATCAGAAATCTAATTGGGATCATTTAGAAATCTAATTAGGATCATTTTAGACCCATCTCTCTTACCACTGTGCTATCTAAGCTTATTAGCAAGCTATTGGTTTTTAGATTAAAATCACACTTATCTTGGATGATTTCTCCTAATCAGTCTACTTTTGTTACGGGAATACAAATTACTGATAACTACACAAGAACTCTTGCTGGATATTGACAAGCCTTGAAGAGGGGGTAATCTTATAAATAAGCTGGATATCTCAAAAACTTATGACACTATTAATTGGAATTTTATCTTGGAGGTTCTTAAAGCTAGGATTTAAAAATTCCTTCTGCCACATCATCCATAGATGGCTTAACAATAATTATTATACCATCATTATTAATGGTAATTATCAAGTTCTACCAAATCATTCACAGGTGGCTTAATAATAATAATTCTTATACCATTCTTCTTAATGTGAATTCCCAAGGGCATTTCCAAGCTACTAGGGGAATCAAATAAGGGGATCCCCTTTCTTTTGGCTATGGATTACTTATCTAGGCTTCTTAACCACCATTTTTTTGAAAGGAAACATCTCAGATTTGCTAATAAAGCAAATTTTTTCGTAAGTCATCTACGTTATGCTGATGACTTCATACTGTTTTATCATACAATTTTCTATGGCCTCAAAACCAGCAGTAAAGAAGGTGGTTAATCTGTTGAACTTGTTCTAATAGATCTCATCTCAAAGAAATGTCAACTTATCTTTAGCAATAAGCTCAATTCTACTGCCAAAAACTGGATTAAATATTTCACTTGTTTTAAATCTACTGCCAACCCCTTGGTTTATCTTGGGGTACAGTTGATTAAAGGAAGGAAGAAGCAAACTCAATTTGATGGGGGCTTTAAATCTACTACTAACCCATTGGTTTATCTTTGGGTACAGTTAATTAAAGGAAAGAAGAAGCAGACTGGGGGAAGGTTAACTTTAATTAAAAGTATCCTGACTTCATTCCCTATGTATATTATGCAAATGCTGAAAATAAAAAAAGGCACACAAAAAACTTTGGAGGTGATGTTGAATAAATTCTTGTGGGAAGGCAATTGTAAACAAGCTCACTAGTTTGTTTGGGATAAGCTTTGCCTGCCTCTTGCTGCAAGGGGCTTGGCATGAAGTCTTTCCAGTAGCTTCATGAAATCTTCTATTGTAAACTCTGGATTAAATTTAGATAACAAAAGTTTTTGTGGGCTTACTATATGAAGTTAAAATATTGAAAGCACTCCCATCCAACAGCTTCCAACAGCTTCATGAAATCTTCTATTGTAAAATTTGGATTAAATTTAGAGAATAGAAATCGTTGTGAGCTAACTATATGAAGTTAAAGTATTGCGAACACTCCCACCCATCTATTACTTGCAAAAAACCTGAGGATTCTAGAATCTGGACTGAGCTCTTGCATATTAGGTGTGTGGCTGGTGAACTTTTTATCTGGGATGTGGGAGAAGGAAAAGTTGATTTTTGGTTAGATAATTGGCTGCTTGAGGGTAAATTGAAACCATCAACCTCTCTGGACTCAGCTATCAACACCCTTATTCATCTTTACTGGAATAATCATCATTGGAATAGAGACATATTGGCTTCTATGGTGAATCCTGAACAAGTGTATGAAATTCTTAAAGTTCCAATCACTCCACAGAAACTAAATGTTTCAAATTCTTAAAGTCCCAATTACTCCACTGAAACTAGATAGAATTGTGACTAAAAATCCTTCCCATATTTCTTTTACCAAATTTGCATATTCTCAATTAAATAATTGACACCACCACCATAAGGATTGGGGTAATGCCATGTGGGTGAAAGACCTTAGCCCTTCTATGCCCTTCTTCACCTGGAGATGTTTTCATAATATTATTCCCACTGATGGTATACTCAAACTCAAGGGTCTAAAAGGACCTTCAAGATGTAATTTTTGTTGCCAGCAAGACGAATCCCTATATCATGTGTTTTATTCTTGTCCCTTTGCTCAAGGGGTTTGGACACAGGTAGCTGCTAATCTTAGTTTCCCTTCCCATTTACTAAATTTTGGAAACTTCCTCGATTGCTGGAAGGTTTGGAGGGAGAACCATGCTGAAAAACCCCCTTTATTACTACATGGTTCATCTGGATAGGAAGAAATAGTAGTAAATATGAGGGGAAAACCCAAAGTGCTACACAAATTATTACCAACTGCTTGGCATATACTCTTAAGATAATCAATCTCATGCGGTATAAGATTAAAGTTTCTGGGTGCTCCCAAATCCTAAATACTCAAGTTTCTTTTGGCAAATCAAAATTTCTACTATTCCATTGGAGGAAATCTTTTGACCCTTGGATCAAAATCAATACGGTTGGGAGTTATAAAAGACACAGTGCTGGTATTGGAGGGATTTTTAGAAATAATGTTGGGTAATGCCTACTATTTTTCCAATCTCCCACTGATGCTCTCAATGCTTTGCAGGCTGAAGCCTTAGTTGTGGTATGGGCTCTTCAAACAGCTATTGTTATGGGATGGAACCTACTAATTGTGGAAATGGACTTTTTATGGCTATTACAGCTCTTAAAAGATAACATCTCCCCACCTTGGTTTCTTCTACATGCTATTAAGCAAATTACTCACATGAAGTTGACTCATAACCTTCAGATTATTTGGAAGCATATTTTCTGGGAGGGTAACAAATGTGCTAATTGGCTTGCACATCAAGGTACTTTGGCTATGTTGCCTAAAGTAAATACTACCCCTCCTATGGAGCTGGCTTGGTTTATTAAGGCAGATCTCTTTGATCTGCCTTATATTAGAAGGGGGATGTCCATTGATGTTTATCCTAACCATCCTGTCTAGGGAGGGCTTTTTTTTCCTTGAGTCCTTACTGCTTTGTAAAGTTTCTTTTCCTTTTCTTCTTTTCAGCCCTAATGAATGTGGAAGGTTTTTGGATAGGTTACATTGGATTTTTGTTTTTCTCTTGGGAGCCTTTGACCCCTTTTGGGTGAACCTTGGTTTTTTTGTTTGTGAACCAAGCCCCATATAGCTTTGTAACCTTTATTTCAGTTTAATAGGTAGGGAGTCTCTGTCACTCCTTTCTTTAAATATATATATATATATAGGCTCAAAAAAGAAAACCAAAAAGGAAATATGGGTGAGATGTCCAAAAGCTAGAGACCACTGAAATGATTAGCTTTTGTTCTAAGGTGTGGATTCTCCATTTTATCACCATGCAGGAGGAGAGCAAGGCGAGCAAGTCGAGCGGGGGGCTTGGTTGCAACAGATATAGAATTAGTGTAAAGACCTTGTCTGTCTAGCCAATTTACAGGTTAGTTACCTTCTCTGTAGATAAAAGTCATATTAAATTTGATGAACTTTTTGAGATTCCAAATTTTATGTTTCCAATGTATGTGGTGCCAAGAGGACAACTTCTCAGAATTCAGAAAGTTGATGAGTTGTAGAGAGTCCACCTCAATCCAAAGTTTATACCATGCAGCTTTTAAGGCAATAGTTAAAGCCCAAAAAACTACAATTAGTTCTACCTCCAGTGCATCTTTAGCTTCAGTAAGGGCATGGAAGAACATAAAGCATTTGCTAAAAGAATCTCAGAAAACTCCCCCTAGCCCAACACTACAATCAGAAAAACTACCATCAATATTAATCTTCATGGTATATATTTTAGGAGGTTTCCAAAAAAACTTTCTCAATCTTATGATATCCTCTGGTCACTGTGATCTAAGACATACTAATATTATGGAAGTTGTTGAACTGAATCAACTTGATTAAGTAAGAAGCACAGTTTCTGGTGACCTCGGAACGTTGACTATATTTGTCTTCATGTTTTGTGATGTTTCTACTCCTCCAGAGGAACCAGGCAATAATAAAAGAAATAGATTCACATTTACTTCTTTTTCAATTGTTCCACTCCACTTTCAGATTGGACCAGTCCTTAGCAAAGCCATCCACCATAATCTTAGTTAAAAGCTCTTTCCAAACTTCTTGAGCAAACTTATAGTTAAAGAAAAGATGGTTAATGTTCTCCTCATACTTTTAGCAGAGATAGCATCTAGAGGTCCCCCTCAATCCCATCAGTTTGAGTGTATCAACAGTGGATAGTAAATTGTCGAAGAGCCTCCAACAGAAGAAAGACGTAGAGGGGGATAGGAATCTGTTCTAAATGGCTTCACCCCAGGGGACCTGTTCCCAACAGCAAAGATTGGCATAAATGGATTTAATCAAATTTTGATTAACATAACTATGAAAAATAATTTTGTCTTATGAAAGTTGACTTTGGTAATTTGAGAAAGCTGAGGCTCCTGCAGAATAGATTGGAGCTTAGATACTGACCAAAGAATCACCCTCCCAAAAATAAAACACAAAAGTTGTGGGTTGAAATCAGTGGGGAGAACCCCTAGCCAGTCCTTGGGGCACCAGTGGTCCAGCTTGAAATTCACCTGAACATTCCCTAAATACCAAATGTACATATCCTCAGCAAGGCATTTGATTCTGAGCATGTTTGTCCAAATTCTAGAGTCACCCAATTTCTTGGTTCTCTTGGTGGGGTG
>NW_018165636.1:138594-150353 GCF_001263595.1 Phalaenopsis equestris
GCTCTAAAATTGATCCACATTTTGAAAATTGATCCACATTTTGCAGAAGTTGATCTAGATGAGTTGTTGAAGTCCCTTGAAACCTATCCCACCATCCATGGTAGGTTTAGCAGCCTTTTTCTAAGAAGCCAAGTGGAGATGTGCCTTTGATCTGCCCACAAAAATCTGTAAAATACTCTTTCCAACTGAATATGCATATTTTTCTTCATATATGTGGTTTGGAGAATATATGATGGAAAAGTAGTTAAAATGTTTTTGAGAAGAGTTATTCTGCCCCCATTAGATAGGAAAGAGTGAGACCAGCTAGATAAAAGATTTTGAATTTTTTGAAAAACTTC
Source organism: Phalaenopsis equestris (assembly GCF_001263595.1). Taxonomy (NCBI): domain Eukaryota; kingdom Viridiplantae; phylum Streptophyta; class Magnoliopsida; order Asparagales; family Orchidaceae; genus Phalaenopsis; species Phalaenopsis equestris. Next base: position 138,933 of record NW_018165636.1, read on the forward strand.
ATCTAATTGGATTAATTTAGACGTCCTCCAAATAAGATGAACCCCCAGGTATTTAAAAGGGTCTTTTGCAATGGAGAAACCTGTATATTTAGAAACCCACTATTTGAAATTGGATGATGTCCTTTTGTTGAAAATCAATTGGCATTTTTCAGGGTAAAACACCATCCCTGAAAACACCATCCCTGAAAACACCATCCCTGAGTAACCTTGGAACTGCTTCAGACACTGACAGACTTTCTTGACTGCATTTTTATGGATACTAGAGAAGATCATGACATCATCAGCATATATGAGATTAAATATAGTCATTGTGGATTTGTGATTATATCTGGAGTACTGTTGATTGAGGATGACCCTGTCAAGCATTCTAGAAAAATAGTCCATAACAAGAATAAAGATTGTGGGGGAGAGTGCCACCACAGTGACTGGTTCATTGAAGGGGCCCTGGTCTCCCTGCTTAAGTCCTCTAGCAGCTGAGAAGGAACCCCAAGCCTTGCCATTAATAAGAATAGAGTAGTTTTTAATAATGAGCCGCTTTAATGAGCCACTTATGAACGAGGTTGCAGAAATCAGGTTGAAACCCCCTAACAACAAGGAAACCCCCTGTCAACAAGGATCCCCAAGATAAATTTCCAATCAATTGTGTTATAGGCTTTTTTGATATCAAGTTTATAGATAAGATTACCTCCTACTGATTTTATCCAGATCCAGAATCAACTCCTGTGCTAGCAACACATTATCAGTAATTGGTGTCCCTTTGATAAAGGCTGTTTAATTTGGGCAGATAATCTTGTCAAGATGAGGTTTAAGTCTTCTAACAATGATCTTACTAATAAGTTTACTGATTATAGAAGTGAGGCTGATAGGTCTATAATGATCCCAAGTCTTTTGTAGATCCCCTTTTGGAGTTAAGACAATAGAAGAATCTCTAAAGTAGCTAGGTAGATTACTACCCCTAAAAAAACTTCTGATATATATCTCTAAAATATGAAATCAAACTGATTCTATTTCTATCATAGTTTAGATGAAAGAGTACTACACCTAAAGCTATGTGTCTACCTTAAAAGATAAATACATGAATTGATAGTGAGGCTCAATCAAATAAACTAAGAACAGTATGACATCCATTTGATCTGTGAAACCATTTTATTATAAGCGAACAAGTTCCCCTATTAATTATGAAAAATTAAATAGGGTTTGTTAAAGTTTCTTATAAAGATAAGCCCTTATAGTTAATTACATCTTCGATAACTGAAGTTACCTAAGAAAACTCAGGATAAAAATCAGGGGACATTATTATCAAGAATTTCAAAGGATAGGGATTTTTAAAGAGATCAGAGAAGGAGGTGTGAAAGGAGAATGGCTCAAATTTGGAACATTTATTTTTAGAATCCAAAGGAATAAGAACTAGGTGATGTCACGGATCCTGAGGAGAACCTCGGTGACTTCCCAAGTTAATCTACTGTACGACTTCAATTTAGAGGAGAAATATTTAAGTTTTTAATCCTGCCAATTTTATTAGTTAGGGCTTACATCCATTTGAAATGATCACATGAATAACATGGAAGATGTGAGGATTTAGGTCATACCAAACGACAATCTCGGAATCCTAAAACAGGTCAGGGCTTAAATTGTATAGTAGAGCTATACAAAGGCCTAAAGATAAGTTGAGGATTTATGTCGCACTGGGCGAACAACCTTAAAATCATATGGCTCAATTGTTTAATTATAAGGAATGGTTTAGCTGGTGTAAACATGTTTTACTGTTGAAGATGGGTGTGCTGCCCACAATGCTAGCTCCATGCTCCTCATCATAGCAATTTTAAGTTTAGAAGTGCTAAATTGTAAACATTGAGAGAAGTAGTAGGTTTAGAGGTCAAGGTTTCTATTGTGTCAAGTTATGATGCCAAATCAAATATTTCCTGAGGTTATTTAAATATTATGGGGACACTAAAGTTGATTAGATCGACGTCGGTTAGGATATCATGATTTCCTCGTTCTTGTATCACTATTTTTTTTTAATTTACTTAGATTAAACAATTTGTGAAACTCATTTAAACCAGGGAGATCTCGTTAGCAACCATGGGTTACCTCCTCTGAGGGACTCACGTAAATTCAAAAGGATGTTTTAAGTTTAGTGAAATTTCAAAGGATTTATAATTACCTTTGAAATAAATAAATGTTAGTTTTTTTTTTTGAAAATGTTGATTAATTTTTTAAAAAAGTTGTTTTTATGTTTAAAGTGAAGTAAGGTACTCACCCAAGCTGTTTATAACATTTGCAGAAAGTAAAATGAGAGAAATTAAGTAAAACTATAAAAAATGTACCTGTCATCTTCTTGACATTCCAACTAAGATGTTAGTCTTTTGCAACATTTATATATTTTTTCTTAAAGAAAGAGCAACATATTGCTCCTTACATGTTAATCGACAAAAAGTATTACAAGAAAATAGGGAGAGGATCCCCCGCTACCAAAAATCCAAAAATATTATAATACTCGCTCAAATTATGTGGGTTCCTCATCCACAAGACAAGTCGACACAAAAAAATCCCCAAAACAACACACTAATACCAGCATCAAAAATATACCCAACACAAGAGAAATATACCCAAAAGTTTGTAAGTGTAGCAAAAAAGAAACCAACAACCAAGAGGGTATGATCTTCGACTGTAGAGCTCCCCGCAGCAATGTGGAATAATGTATGGAAAATCTTCGGAAGATACCAGCACAAAAAAGGAGAAACTCCAAGCCAAAATACCATCAATGTGATAAATCGATGATCCATAAAAAAGTAAAGCTTCAGGCTGAGGTAAATGACAAAAAAGCTGAACAGATGGGACCCTACCCACCCTGTCCGAAACCCCAAACACAAACCATGTAGTTGAAATATGAACAATGAAAAGCTTCTTTAAAAGCCCATAACTCATGATGTCGCAAGGGGCAATGAGTCGAAAGAACAAGAGCATGAAATAGAAAATAAATCTCCCTAACATATGCCGATATAGAATGGTTCACAAAATCCAAACCGAAAAACCAAACCGAAGTAGAGATTGTCATGCTTAGTAAGTAAAACAAAAAAACTGCAAGACAAGCAATATCAACCATCAACATTCCGAACATAAGGGGCATTCAAAGAGTCACCATTCATTTGGACTTTAAGAGAGGAGGGTGGAGTCGTACCAACTATGACATTAGAGGTCGTGGCCCCAAGCTGGGCAGCCCAATTAGCCGCTCTATTACCTTTACGATGAATAAACTTCCAGGTAACAGAGATAGTAGAGGAGAAACATTTAAAACAATTTATATAATAAGAAATTTCCCAAATCTCCTGCTTAACAGAATTTAAGATATCAAAGAGCAGCTTCGAATCAATCTCAATCTCAAGATTATACCAATTCAAAGACGCCGCAATAGTAACAGCCATCAAAATTGCATGAGCTTCAGCTTCCAAAGCCAAAGTAGCAGAGGAAGGAGAAAAAAACATAATACAGTTTCCCTTATCATTTCTCACAACTCCACCAAAACCAGCACTAATAGGGTTCCAACTCCCATCCGTATTAATTTTCATCCACCCAATATGAGACGGGCGCCATCTCACTAATACTGGTAGATGTGATAGAGTCGTCCTCCCAGGAGAAGGGTGTACAAGAGAGTCAAAATAGATAATACCAGAGTAAAAAACCATCCTTCATACCACTAAACTTAAAAATTCTAGAAGTAAAAGCTATAATATTGGCGAAAATATTATAGCAAAGAGCCTTGCCATTATCATGCTTTATATCGCCATCCAAAAGAACCAAAAAATAATGTAAGGATAGATCTGAAAAAAATTATTACGCCTTCCATCCGGGTTACATAAATAGGTGGTGGAAATTAAGTCTGTAGCAGGTTACATAGCGGTACTAAACCAACGACTCCCCATCTTCCAGATTTTGCAACATTTATATATTCTTATAGAAATTTAAGGAAATTGCAAGAGTAAATGAAGGTGTATCTAATAGACTTTAAATTATGATTTATTGAGTGCCAAAAGATCTTATAGAATGATTTTAGAACAAAATAATGCAAGTTCAATTTGTCCTTGAAAATATTCAAGAGATCATAAAGTATTTGGGAAATGACCCTGAATTGCTTTAAAGGTCCCTTGAAATATTTGAGTTCATTTTTAACTTATTTTTATATTTGAGTTCATTTTTAACTTATCATATTGCTCTACTAATCATCCTAGGTCATATTAAAATTACCGCATTACTCAATAAACTTTGACATTTTAATCGTCCCGAGCATAAGGTACCTAGTTAATCAATTTATATTTCACTTAAAAGTTATGTGGGTGAATGCCCCTAACACAAGTTTCAGTCATTGAGGACCTTTGTTCTCACCACTAAAGCTGGGCTTGTAATGCTAATCATCAATCATATTATCCTCTAAATCCCATTAAATGAATTAAATATCAAGCCTATATCACTACCAAGCCCTTTAATAAATCTAATGGGAAGAAGAATAACAAAGGTTAGAATTTTAATTTAGGTGATGTGGATTATGATTAAATGAAGTCAAATCATCATTAATTGTGAACTTAATCATAAGTGAAACATCATCTCCATAGTTTAAGCCCATCGCTTGAAAATTGTTTGATCTTTGATTAACTTCCAAATCTGATAATTTAGGAAATTCATAATCTTATTCTTATCATGGGAAGGTGACAAATTAGTTTCTACCTTTTACCCATTATGTTTCAATCATCCAAACATGTTAATTAGAATGAAAATTACCCCTTTCCTTTTGGTCACTCCTAAATTTTGATTAAGGAACCAAAAGTCTAAAATGGCCACTTTACCCTTACGGCTCCTCACCTCATAACTTATGAAGTATAATTCAAGTCACTTAAGAGATTTAGAATACCCTATCCATAGAGTAATTAAAACACAAGAGGAGAAAGATGTGGGTTTTCAAATTTATATTTAATTTGAATAAATGTTTTAACCTAGAAAATAGGATTCTCAAACCTAATTTATTTAATCAATCAAAATAAAGTTTTTGGTTTATGAGAAAAGTATTAGAGGTTCCCTTAGGTCAAAGAAAATAATCACATAAATTGCTATGAGTTTCTAAATTAAGTTTTAATTTAATTTTCTAATAATTTATTAGTTTTTTAATTATTTAGATAAATGAAAAAATATATTTTAATTACCAAAAAATATTCTTACATTTTTATTAAACCTCCCTGAGTCCAAAGAACTCAGAGAAACAAATTTAATATTTTTATGATTTTCAATCTAATTATTATAATTATTTTGATAAGAAAAAAAGTGAAATACATTTTTAAGCCTTTGGAAACTTATTTTTAATTTAGGAAAAATTAGGAAAAATATTTTAATGTGTCCCAAGAGATCAGGGAACCATTAAGAACATTTTGAAATATTTTTGCTTTTTGGAATTGTTAATATTTTAATTATTTTTAATTCAAAATAAAGCTAAAAAATAAAGTATTTTATCAAAAATTAATTTTATTTTTCTTAAGTGCTCATGATCATAAGGAACTTAGAAAACCACTTTTCATAATTTTCCTAAGTTATTTAATTCAATATAATTTTTTTTGTAAGAAAATACAATGTTTCTTGAAAGATCAACTTTAGTACTTGCACTTAATCAATTCATTTTCAAATTTTTATAGTGGGTTAACATGAGTTTTACAGACAATGTGGAATTGATTTTGTTGATTTTTTATTAATAATTAATTTCCATAAATTAGTACAAAATATACACATTTAATTAATTATAGAATTTCACAAAATTATTCGAACCCAAATAACATTTTCCAACGCCTCTTTGACCACAGGAAACCTACTAAAATTTATCCCATAACTTTCCAAGTGATATTTCAATTTATATAATTAATTTAAGCCAAAATAGCCATCTTAGCTTTAAAATTAGCATTAGAAGCCCAGAGATGTCCTCTGACCATGGGAAAATTAGAGAACATAGTATTTGTTATGAGAACAAGCCCTCAAAATTTCAAGTCATGGTGAGCACTGCTTAGCCATAATGAATTGAAATACCACAGAGAGTATTTAATTAATTAAAAATCTAAAAGTTGTGAAATATTTTTTATTATTGGTCAGCATTATTCTCATTTCTTCTCTGAGCTAGAGGATATTTTTAATTTATTTTTATGATTTTTCTATAAAAAGATATGATTTTTTGAAGTTCTTGCATTTAAATAAATAAAAAAAATCCATATTTTTCTACTTAAACACGTGGCGCCACCTCAACCTCGGCAGCTCCAAAGTCTCCACATGAGCTGCCTTGTCAGTTTGCCTTTTTGTTCCATTTGCTCGTCCAATGTGATCTCAACTGTCCATGAAATAAATGTGCGATCGGACGACATCCGTTCATCATCCCCAAGTAACCTAACATGTAAGCCATTCACACTAAAACCTTTAGATTTTGATCTAGACTCAATCAAATCATTATGGGTTTGTTCCTACACCTTTATCATCTCAATACAAACATATATATACGACATATATAGTAAGAAATATAGTAAATACGTATAGAGAATCAAATGAAGATCGATTTAGGGTTGAGGCTCAATACCTTTTCCTAAGAGAGGAGGTGATGCACCAAAAATATAGGCATTTTTAGACCCATATTTTGTTCTCATTTTTTGTAATATTGCTCTTTACAGGAAGGTTTTTTTCATGTTTTTTTGCAGATTGTTGATTTTTAGGATTTGAAGCAAAAAGAAAACAAAAAGGATTGAATTTGGAGTCCAAATGTAGCTTTTGAAGAGATACCCAGTGGCGACGGTGCAAACCTATAGAACAGAAGACAAAATTTTCTCAGCACTGACAGTGCCATTTGACAGAGAGCAATGAATTAATTTATAGGCCACTAGCGCCGACGGTGCCACTGTCGGTGCAAGACCAATTTCTAGAAGATTTGATGAATTTGGAAACCTTTTGAAGAATTTTTGGATACACCTATTGGAAAACTAACATTAGGCTCTATTTAGAGCAAAAATTGATCAGAAAAATCTCTCTTTCGCCCCCCAACCCCTTTGAGCCCATTAATCATTTAATTCTCTAGATTTTTAAGTTTTGTGGTGAGTTTAAGTGTGAATTCTTTTGTAAGAGTTGTTTGAGAGGGAGAGAAGTGTTTGTTTGAGAGGGAGAGAAGTGAGAGATTTCTTCTTCCCTACATCTTTTAAAACATAATCAAGAGTATTGTAAAGAGAGAAAGAGTCCAAGAGAGGCTACAATGGATTTTCTTTAGGAAAGCATCCATGCCATTCGTGGTAGTTTAGTTTCAGATAAGTGTTGTTTGTGTATTATTGTTGTAAGAACTTTCTTTTATATATGAAATTTGTGTTTTATTGTATATATATGAAATTTGTGTTCATGAAGCCTGAGTAGTTGAAGCCTGAGTAGTTTTCTTTATCTTTCTCCTTACTCTAAGATATGGTGAAATGAAGAGATAATTTGGATCTACCAATTTTAAAATATATAATAAATTGTCATGGTTTTTCAACTTTATTCTTAATTTACTTTTTGATCTGGCCAGTTGAAATGTTAAAATATGTTGTGAAACATATGATCTATGAAATCGAGTATGATTTCTACAATAGAGTGAGAATCACATTTAATCCCATGGAGGAGCATTTCATTCATAGAATTAAGTGCAAATAAATAGTTAAATAGATATTGTTTGGCGTAGAATTGGAGATTTTAGGGTGACAGACTAAAATCCCCAATTGGTTTTTAGTTTTTAAGAACTAAAGTGAGAGTTAGCCCTCAGGGGAAGAGAAGTGGGAGATCTGGAGAGGGAGCCAGTATCCTCCCATCCTAATCATGGATTTAGAGACTAAAACTGAGATTAACCAATGATTCTCTATAACACTGAATTAAGGTAGAGAATTAAAATTGCTCCTATTTAGCACAATACAAATTTAAACCATTCATCTCATCTCATTCAACCAAAAACTCAATGTAGTGAAAGATGTTTTTTCATATTAGATAACTTCATCAAATAAACATAGTTTGGTAGTTGTTGCATTTCACTTTTGCTAGTAGTTAATAATATAGTTCTGAGAGTACATAAAAAATTTGAAATAAGTGACAGTAATTTTGTTTTATTGTTGTGAATTTCTAAGTTAATTTATCATTTCAAATTTAAACATTCCTCGTGGGATTGATATTTTGGGCTTAAACAGAAATTCTTGTATTACTTAACAACGTTACATATACTTGCGTAGAATCCCTACATAAGTTATTTAAATTTCTTATTCATAAAATAACACATCAAGTTTTTTTGGCACCGTTGTAAAGTAGATTCAACTTTATATATTTTGCACAACAATATCCTCAGGATCAAGTTTTTAGGGTCGTTGCCGGAGAAGGTAATGGTAAATTAAGTAGATTTGGTAAATTAGGAAATTTAGCGATAACTATAAAATATAAAATACAAATAATAAAATAGTAAAATAAAAAATCCAATATATATATATATATATATAGTTAAGATTATTTTTAAGAAAATTTTCTTTGCTTGTTATATTTGTTTATGCAAAATATTGGATTTTAAGGTTTAGTACCTTAAGATTTATTGTTTAGTTTATGCAAAATATTGGATTTGAAGGTTTAGTACCTTACGATTTATTTGTTTATGCGAAATATTGGATCTAAAACCCTTCTGAAGATTTATTTGTTTATGTGAAATATTGGATCTGAGGAAATTTTCTTACGCTATGTTTTGGCAATGGGAGAGTGGTTTAATAAAACTAGCTTAGGGTGGCTATCAGGGCCCCTTAGTGGGTGAAAACAAAGCTTATGTGGAGGAACAACCAAAGTCAATTGGAATGAGCCAACTGAGATGGGTGAATTTGGGAGTGGATAGAGGCATGGGGCTCTCAGTTCTGGTGTTTTCCAACAACTAAGGTGGCTGGCCAAAGCAGGGGAGGTGTTCAGGCAACCAGGTGAGCTAGGGGATGGTATAATTATGCTTAACTCATAATGGTGTGGCATGATGGCAAGTATATTTTGGTTTAAGCCTAAAAAGGATAAGATCCCTTAAATGAAGGGACCAATGCTCCATGGCTCCCATAGCGTGTGTTAGGTGAGTCTAGCCTTGTCACTAGGGTCAAGAAGTTGGCGGTAGAAGCTTTTGTTTGACCAATTTGTAATGGCTTGGTAAATTTTGGTGCATGGGTTCAATTTGGGTCAAATTGTCTTGAAGTTAGGTTTGGGGTGGGCTACTGACCAAATAAAAATATGTTGAGATTTCCATACACATTTTATACTAATATTGATGATATTACACCTTAAAGAAGGGTATTTTTGATGTTTTGCTGTAGATATGGTGAATTATGGTCATTGGAGAAAAAAGATGCAAAAAGGAACGAATATGGAGTGAAATGGACCAAAATATGAAGATTTGAACTAGGGCACCGACGACGGGTGTTTCCTAAGAGTTTAGATTAAATATTCTAGAAGATCGCAGACGGCGAGATTGGTGGTTATCTCAACAGGTGCATTGAATGTGGACTATTTTTTAGGGGATGCTTACGCAACTCTTGGGAAAACTCTTCTACAAATTTAAAAGAAACTTTTGGCCAAAAATAGATAGAGAGGAAGAGGAAGTTTAAGAGAGTGTAGAGAGTTTAATTTACGATTAGATTGTGAGGAATTCTTCGAGGGATTGTGAGAGTGGAGGGAAAGTGAGAGATTTCTTCCTCCTTGCCTTTTCGAAGAAGAATTCTATGTACTGTAAAGAAAGGAAGAGATTTAGCGGAACTTCAAGGAGTTTGCTTGGGGAGAAATTAAAGATAAGTGGTATTTACTTATTGTAGTTTGTATGAATTTACTTTTATATATAAATTCTAAGTTTTGTCGTATCTTCCCCATGAGCTCTGAGTAGTTTTTTCTATCTTTCTCCTTGTCTTAAAATTTTGTGAAATGGGGATTTGAATTGGTTGAGCCTTGAGAATGTTAAAGAAGCTGTGATGATCTTTTCACTTCGATCTTAATTTACTTTCAATCTGGCCAATTGATTTGTTAAAATATGTTGAGTTTTACAACTAAAGTGAAGATTACATCCAACATTCAGGGAGGTTAAAATCCTTTGAAGTTGGGTGCAAATAAATAGGGAAATAAAACTATCAAGCGTAGAATTAGAGATTTTAGGGTGACAGACTAAAATCCTCAATTCGGTCCTATTGTTTGGGTGCTGAAGTGTAGATGTTAGCCCTCAGGTGAGGGGAATGTGGGAGTGCCGAAGTGAGAGCTGGTATACTCCCAATCTAGCTGTAGATTCAATAACCAAGCATAGGATTAGTTAATGTTCTTCATGCCTGGACTAAAGGGTAAAGAATATGTATGTTCCTATTTAGCACAATCAAATTTGAACTAATTCACTTTATCCATTCACTATAATTTCTTGACAAGGAGAAGGATTATTTTTTATATATTGAATATTACATTAGAAACTTTATTAGTATAATTAGTTATTTAAGAGTTATCAAAATTACATATTTATTTCAATTGCCTATTAGTGACAAATAACCAATTTGAACTATGTTATTGTGATTAAGTATTGATTTTCTAAAATCTTAGTTCGTAGTTCTAATATTACTCCCTGGGGGATCAATATCTAGGACTTCATTAGAGCCTTATATTACATAAGCAATATGTATACTTGCATTGATAAGTGTGACTCTACCATTATTGAATATTTTATATATACATCTTTATCGAATCTATAACCGTTATTAAGTTTTTCGTGTCATTGCTGAGGAATTAAATTTTCTAGAAGCAATATTAAATACTTGTATTTTTAAGATATATAAAGTCGCTGTCAAGTTTTTGGCGTCGTTGCCAGGGAGTAAACAAGAATCATAATTAGAGTAACGGATAAATTAAGACTACTAGAAAACTTTTACTAGAATTGCAACTTTTTTCATATTTAGTTCACTATTTTTCTGTGTACTGATTTCAATTGTATGCATAAATTTGGACCTGAAAATCTTATATCCTATGATTCAAAATTAGAACACATTTTTAGAAGATTTAGAAAACTAAGAAGAGAACCTAAAAATCCTTACACAATGGAAAATAACATGAACAATCAAGGAATAGAAAATGAACACCATCCTAGACCTCTATGAGATTATGTAAATCCTACAGCAGATTAAATTGACTTATCTATCCAAAATCCTGATGTAGCTACTAATTCATTTGAGCTTAAACCTGTTATTATCCAAATGGTACAAAATAATCAATTCGGAGGTATACCAAATGGAGATCCTAATTTACAGCTCGCTAGTTTTTTAGAACTTTGTGCTACCTTTAAATATGACTGAGTTTCAAACGATGTTGTTAGACTTAGACTTTTTCCTTTTTCACTTAGGGATAAGGCTAAGA
>NW_018165636.1:151827-153160 GCF_001263595.1 Phalaenopsis equestris
TCGTTCAGTTACTTATCCTAAGGGAGTTATAGAAGATGTGTTAGTAAGAGTTGATAAATTTATCTTTCCTGTGGATTTCATTATTTTAGATATGGAGGAAGATAAAGAAATACCTATAATTTTAGGGAGACCATTTTTAGCTACTTGAAAAGCTATGATAGATGTTCAAAAGGGAGAATTAACTATGAGAGTTAACGACCAAGAAAAAAACTTTTAACATTGTGAAATATATGAAATACCCTTATGTTGAAAGAGATAATGAATGTTTTTACATGGAAATTAGTAAACATCTATTGAAGGAGCATTTTAAAGAATATTTTGAAGAAATAGATGAAGATATTTTGGATGAAATAGAAAATGAAGAATTAGATTATGTTCAGGAAAGATTTGAGATACTGGATATTATAGGAAATGTTGATAAGAATCTAGTTCTGTCAATTATAAAATCACCTGAACTTGAGTTGAAAATATTGCCTAACCAATTGAAGTATGTCTTTCTGGGTAATTCATCTACATTACCTGTAGTTTGCAAGAGCAAAGACTGTTAGATACATTGAAAAGATATACGATAGCTTTTGGTTGGACCTTAGCGGATATTAAGGGAATCAGTCCTTTAATCTGTATGCACAAAATTATACTAGATGAACAATACAAACCAAGAGTTGATCCATAAAGGAGATTAAACCCAATGATGAAAGAAGTAGTCAAGAAGGAAATTTTGAAATGGTTGGACACTAGAGTTATATATCCAATTTCAGACAGTGCTTGGGTAAGTCTAATTCATTGTGTTTCTAAGAAAGGAGGATTGACTTTTGAAACAAAAGAAAATAATGAATTAGTGCTTATCAAACAAGTTACTGGGTGGCGTATTTGCATTGATTGATTAAATAAAAGAAAATTAACCCCTGCCACTAAGAAAGATCACTTCCCTTTTTTATTTTTAGACCAAATAGTAGATAAACTTGCTAGGCACAAATATTTTTGATTTTTAGATAGATATACCGATTACCATCAAATTCTTATTGCTCCTAAGGATCAAGAAAAGACAATATTTACTAGTCCTTTTGGAACTTTGCCTTTCGAAGAATGCCTTTCAGATTACGAAATGCACCCGCAGTATTCCAGAGATGTATGATGTCTATATTTAGTAAATTAATTGATGATAGATTGGAAGTATTTATGGATGATCTCTCAGTATTTGGAACATCATTTGACGCATGCTTAAATTATCTTAAAAAATTTTTGGAGTTATGCGAAAGAACTAATTTAATTCTAAATTGGGAGAAATGTCAATTTATGGTTGCAGAAGGAATTGTGTTAGGGCATAAAATTT
>NW_018165636.1:153254-154877 GCF_001263595.1 Phalaenopsis equestris
TGTTGGTTTTTATAGGCGTTTTATTAAAGATTTTTCAAAAATTACTAAACCTTTATGCCAACTTTTAGAAAAGGACAAAAAATTTGAATTTACTGAAATTATTTAAATGCCTTTGATTTATTAAAAGAAAATTTAATCAGATCCCCTATTATAGTTTCACTTAACTGGGAGAAACCATTCAAACTAATGTGTGATGCTAGTGATTATGCTATTTGAGTTGTTCTTGGACAAATGTATGAAAAAACTTTTAAAGTTATATACTACTCTAATAAAACTTTTAATGATGCTCAAATTATTTAATGATGCAGAAATTAACTATACTGTTACTGAAAAAGAGTTACTGGCCATATGCTTTAGATTAGATAAATTTAGATCATATTTAATTGGGACTAAATGTGTTATGCACACTGATCACTCTGCTATTAAATATCTGTGCAAAAGATGGATGCCAAACAAAGGTTAATTAGATGGATACTTTTGATTCTTGTGGTTATTGATAGAAAGGGAACTGATAATCAAATTGCTGATCATTTATCAAGATTAGAAAATCATGAATTATCTGACATCGACAATGAAATTACAGACAATTTCCCTGAAGAACAACTTTATAATATTAATGAGTGCAAAATATCATGGTATGCTGATATTTTTAATTATATTGTAAGTGATATTTCACCACCTATGCTGACATTAGAACATCAAAGAAAATTCATTCATGATGCGAAAACATATTTTTGGGATGAACCTAATTTATATAAACAATGTAAGGATCTTATTATGAGAAGATGTGTACCTTATGAAGAAACTGAACTAATCATTCAAAAATGTCATGATTTTGAATTTGGAGGACATTTTGGGATTGATAAAACTGTTTATAAAATTTTACAAGCTGGATTCTATTTGTCTACTCTCTTTAGAGATGTTTATAGATACATAAAAACTTGTGATCGATGCCAATGAGTAGGCAATATAACTAGAAGAAATGAAATGCCTCTGAATTTCTTGTTAGAAGTTGAGATCTTTAATGTTTAGGGATTAGATTTCATGGGATTATTTATTCCTTCATCTGTGAACTTATACATATTAATTGCAGTAGACTACGTTTCAAAGTGGATTAAAGCACAAGCTTTACCTCGTTGCGACGCTAAAAGTATTTCAAGATTTTTAATGAAAAATATTTTCACTAGATATGGAAGCTGAAAATAATTATCACTGACAAAGGATACCATTTTAGGAATAAATACATTCAGAGATTTAAAAAATTTAATATTATTCATAGAATCTCTACTTCCTATCACCCTCAAACCAGTGGGTTAGCTGAAGTTTCTAATAGAGACATTAAACAAATATTTGAGAAGACTATAAACCCTAGTAGATTAGATTGATCCACTAGACTGGATTCCGCATTATGGGCTTACGAAACTGCTTATAAAACTCCTATTGGAATGACTCCTTACAGGCTGATTTTTGGAAAGACTTGTCACTTACCAGTAAAATTGGAGCATAAAGCATATTGGGTGATTAAAGAATTCAATTATAATTTGAAAGATGCTGGTGAGAAGAGATTGTTACAATTAAATGAATTGGAAGAATTAAGAAATGAATCTTATGATAACGACAGAA
>NW_018165636.1:155135-159656 GCF_001263595.1 Phalaenopsis equestris
TTAAAGAGGTTTTAATGATCAGTCAACCTGAATAAAATCTGAATAGATCGGTCTGACGACGTTAAACCAAGTGCTTTATGGGAGGCAACCCATAGTTATTTTTATTTTTATTGAGAATATAGTATTTTTATTTGAAATTATATTTATTTTGTGGTAGTATTGAACTCTACTACTTATGTTTACCCTTGAATCATCATAAAAATTGGATCCATAGAATTAAAATGTGAACGCATCCAGACCAAAGCGAAACAGTGAAATTTTTACCTTGGGTGTCGACGGCGCCATCAATGCCGCCGACAACGGGTTTTTCACAAGATTCTAGGCAATTAATTCTAAAGGCTCACCGATGGCACCATCGACAGTAAGAACGGCGGGATGACGGTTTCTGGTGTTTGAATGGATAGTTTTTGGCAAAATGACGGTTTTTGGCGGTTTTAGGCCGGAGTTACTCCCTATAAACTTCCAAATTCGGTTCTTAAGTTTGTATTTCCCCAAAAATGAATTGAAACTCCACCAAATTCATCCCTATGGCATCCAATTCCTTTTGAAAATCATAGATTGTGAGTGTTCAATCAGAAAAAGTTCATTAGTTCCGAGGCGCAGTGAATCTTCAACAAAGTGCTGACAAAGAGGAGATTAATCAAGCAAAGAGGATTCGTGAATTAAGGATTGACAAATCCTTCGACAGCAATTAAAGAGATGATTATGCGATGAAGATGGAAAGTGTTGTGCTACACTACAGCCGCCGTAGTTTTTCATGTGGTGAAGGAGTTTTATGCTAATTTGCATGGAATCAACCAGGGAGCCGTCTATGTGCGAGGTAGATGGATAACTTTTACTCCTACATGGATTAATGAGTTAGATATGATTGAGAATGTTCCTGTCTGCCATTATTCTAACTTCGTCTTGACAAGAAACCTGATGAATGAGATCTACCAATATTTGCCAAACGAAACTGAAGACTGGGAACTGAGAGAAAACAGGTATGTTAGTATTTTTGCGACACTTCTAAACCCCATTTTTAAACACTAGCACTTCTTCAATTCAACAAAACTATTACCGACAATGAAGATCGATAAAGTTACTAAGGAAAGTGCTATATTGAATTACTGTACCCAAATGGGACTACTGATTGATATTGGACCGATAATTTTGAAGTCTGTTTTGGGCTTGATCGTTCATGGATCAACTTATGGGCTTGGACATCCTTCAACAATTTTCTCTTCAACAATTTTCTTATTTTCTTACTCTACAGTCATTTCCAAGTATCTTATGAGAATTGGGAAAAGGTACTTCTGTGTTGGAAGCCTTTGGACCCAACACCGAGAGGTTCCCAGCCAATGAAGATGAGAATGATATGACAATTATTGTGGACCAATCATCTCAGAATTCACTTCCTATTCAGCCTTTAGTTCCGGACAAGACACTAGTGATCCTGCACAGAAGTAAGAAATTGGAGAAACAGGTACAAAATGTTATGAATGCAATTAACAATATCTTTAATTTTTTTGATCATCTAGACTGGAAGATGAAAGAGCTTTTTGATCACTATGGGCATATCTAAGGAAGTTTGATACGATTGATGAGAAAGATGGGATTGATAGAAGAGGACTCTACTAAAGAATTTTCATACTTACCCTTCTATAACCTCTTCATTCATGTTTAATCAATGTGTAATCTCAGAGGATAAATAAGCATCGAATCGGAAAGTAGTAGATTTACCTTGCTACCTGTATGTCTATGTGTGTAATTTGATTTGAACTTTGTGTTTGCTTTGCTTTAGAATTATGCTTTTAGATGTCAGTACAGTTGAGATTGAGCATATAATGTTTGTTTTCAGCATTTAGAGTGTTGTGGCTTGAATTGCGACTCTGAATTGATATATCAAGGTTGAGAAAATACCAGACTTATGTGTGTCGTGTAACATGTATTGTAACCCTTGGAATTTATATACAATTGTGATGTTTTGTGTTGTGAATGTTTATTTGTGTTAGTACATCATTTAATCACTTAAAATTTAGGTCTATAATAATTAAACGGATGTCGTCGAGCCTTGAAATTGATCGAAATCGCAAAAATCTGGAAATTGAACCAATTTTGAAAATCTCGCCCGCTGATGACGGATTTTTCCTGAGACTTAGGCTATTAATTCAATAGAGCTCGCTGACGACGCTGAAGAACCCGCCGACGGTGAGATCCTGAAAAAAACACTTTTAGCCGCGATTTTGACCAGTCAACTGCCACTATTCATCATCCCCTTCCTCTTAAAAAATGAAAATTTCGATCCATGGCTTGAAGATCTTAGATTTGGGGCCATTTCAAAGCGTTTAGACATCAGATATATAGCCTGGGATTTTGAATAATGATAGTAATTGATGTACTTTTATTTTTGTAATTTGTGTAATAGAGATAGATGTTTGTTTGTTTGTACTTTCATTTTTATTTCTATGTTGCAATTGGATAATTTTTAATTATTGTTTTAAATGTTTAGTGTGATAGTTGAAATTTGCATGTGTAGTTATAATAAATTTTGATTAATACTGTGTAAAATTGTAATGTGATGTGATTTTTTACTTGCATTTTAATATATTTGTAATTATTTTTTGTTTAGTATTGTGGATGTGTCAGCCAAATATTGTGTTTGTAAAATGTTTAGTTTTGTACTTATTTCAAAATTTTATTACCCAGCAAATTCTCTAATGATTTATATGTATAGAAAAATCCTAATATTACAGACCAGTTGAAGTAAAAATTATGAGAAAGACTGTGAAATTTCAGAATGATGAAAATGCCTAAAGTACTGAGGTATGATTTATATTTAGAAATTTTGTTCCACCTATATCATTCCATATTGAAAAATTTAAGTTTGGGGGAGGGAAGAAAAAGATTAACTATTTGATGTTCTCCATTTAAATATTTTAAAAAATTATTAATATGATTTTATGTAGTGAATTTAATTCAGAGAACTATATTGTATAGATATTTAAATATTATGGTAGATTTAAAGGAATATTTTTGAAAGGAAAATTAATTTTGTAGATTAAGATATTTAGTATAAGAGAATAAGAATATAGTTAACTATTTAAAGTAAAGGAAACTATATTTTGAAGTATTAAGAATCTTGAAAATTTATTTGAAAAGAAAAGATTGGGGCTCAATGATGTAAAAGCTATGAAATACTTTTAAGGTAAAGGAATGCTTTGAGTTTCAAATTTAAGGAAAGAAAGGTGTTGTTCAAAATTATTAAAGGCTATTCAGATATAGTAATCCTCACTTGAAAAAGAAAAAGATGGGATTGACAACAATCCCTGAAAAGAAAATAAAAATATATAGGATTGAAAGCAATCCAAATGAAAAAAAAAAGTATATAAGTGAGGAGAAGCTTGAGGAGATGCCTAATCAAAAATTGGCTTCACTTGGACCTACCTAAAGGGAAAACCTAAATACATTCTTGAACTTACATTTATGGAATAACATCTTTTACTAGTGGTGTTCTCATAAAGTTCCTATCATTTGAATATTCTAAGTGACTTGATATTACAACAAATAGTCATTCTTGAAATGAATAGAAAACTGAAACTCTTAAACTTGATGACTAGATAATCTTGTACCTACAGAGTTAATCTAATTACTTGAATTTTTTCTGAAAATCTCACTATGATATTTACTTAAATCAAACTTATAGTATTTCTGAATTAAAACTTTACTACAATAGATCATAACTTTTATGTAGTACTAAAATTACTTGAGGAGAAGTAATAGTTAAGTTTGGGGGATTTTGTCCAAAGAAAAATATGTTGAGATTTTCATACCTATTTTATACTAATATTGATGATATTGCACTTTAAAGAAGGGTGTTTTTTATGTTTGGTTGCAGGTATGGTAAATTATGGTCATTGGAGCAAAAAGATGCAAAAAAAAGCAAATTTGGAGCGAAAAGGACCAAAATATGAAGATTTGAACTAGGGCGACGACGGCGAGCCCAACGGCACCGACAGCGGGTTTTTCCCGAGAGTTTAGATTAAATATTCTATAAGGCCTCCGACGGTGAGATCGGCGGTTATCTCAACAGGTGCATTGAATGTGGACTATTTTTGAGGAGATGCTTATGCAACTCTTGAGAAAACTCTTCTACAACTTTAAAAGAAACATTTAGCCGAAAATAGAGAGAGAGGAGCATGAAGTTGAAGAGAGTGTAGAGAGTTTAATTTAGGGTAGGTTAGATTGTGAATAATTCTTTGAGAGATTGTAAGAGTGGAGGGAATGTGAGAGATTTCTTCCTCCTTTCCAATTCAAAGAAGAATTGTGTGTACTGTAAAGAAAGGAAGAGATTCAAATGAACTTTGAGGAGTTTGCTTGGGGGGGAATTAGAGATAAGTGGTATTTACTTATTGTAGTTTGTATGACTTTGCTTTTATATATAAATTCCAAGTTTTGTCGTATCTTCTCCATGATTTCTTAGTAGTTTTCTCTGTCTTTCTCCTTGTCTTGAGATTTTGTGAAATGGTGATTTGAATTGGT
>NW_018165636.1:163893-165495 GCF_001263595.1 Phalaenopsis equestris
TGTCGCGCTCTGGTTTGCCGCCGCCATCCGCGTCAGCGCTGACTCAGCGCGCTGTGTATATACAGGATCTCTGTCTGACGCGATCAGGACCGTCCGATCGATACACGCGCGAATGGACGGCGTCCGTTCATCGTCTCCTTCTGGTTCATCCTGAGAGCCGTCCACCTTCAAACGTTAATAACCTTCAAACGTTAATATCTCATCTCACTTTATTCTCAGCCGATTTACATGAATTTTTTTTAAATCGTAGATCTGACCTAGCTCTACACATCCCTACAGTTAATCAAGCATGATTGGTAAGTTTTCTTCACAATACGTGAAACCGAGCTCAAATTTAGGGAAAAATGGCCTATACCTTTGTCCAAGAGGTGTGGCCTCAATTGGATGCTTGTGGAATGTTTGTTGAGGTCCAACAAAGCTTCTTTAAGCACCAATTGGAGTTTCTTTGAGTTTTGTTTAAAAATCTCAAAAATGGGGTTCGGCCTTATCCTCCACAACAAATGAGGGCTTGGGGGAGGGGGGTTTGATGGGAAAGCTTCTTCTTTAGGCCTTGTGAAGGTGTGTGCAAGGTTAATTTGATTTTGGTGGATTTTGGAGTAGTGCTCTGATTTTGAGCTCGATTTTGAACTCAAAATTGAACTTACAGAGGAGGCTTTGAGGGCAATTAATGGTGGAGCCCTTCTTCTCTGTGCTTAGAGAAGAATTTTGGATATTTTGGAGGAGGTTTTGCTAATCTATGGTGGCTCTTCCTTGTTTGGCCTTGAGCTCTCTCCTCTTCCATAGCCACGGCCATGGCTTTTTTATAGAGTTAGATCAGTTGGGATGCTTGGAGATGAAGTCTAAAGCTCATGATGAGCAAGAAAAATGACACTATAGAGTATTGACATGTGTTGGTGAGTAATTTGCATGAAACTTATTTTTTTTTTAAAAAGAAATATTTACGTAAGGGATAAATATCATGGCTAACCCATGGTTAACTTAACTTAACTCTAAGGTCTAGAGTTTAGCTAAGATTAAGCTTGATTGAGAATACCAAGTTTGATTTTCATTATATTTTGGTCATGGGCTAATATGACCAAAAATGGGTTTAGGTTTGTTTAGCCATGTTAGTTGGCTGAATTAAAAATGGAATTTGGTGTAAGAGACCATGAGGAATAACTTTCATGAAGGGTGAAAGTCATTTTGAGGTCAATTGGTTAATCAATTTGGTGGATTTTTGATTTTTGACCCATTTTAAGCATGTTTGGGTAAGTTTGGTCAAACTTGGGCTAGCCATGGGCTAAGTCCAAATTGATTATTTTTTTTGGTGTAAAACATCATGATGAATAAGTTTCATGAAGGATGAAAATTGTTTTGAAGTTTATTTGATGGTCAAATTGGATGGATTTGGATGGGTTTTGGTTTTATACCTAAATTAAGCCTTTAAGAGCCAAATTGGGGGTTTTGGTCAAAGATGGTCAAATTGACCAAATTGGATCATAGTGTAGTTGGACAATATGAAATTGGGAATATTTTGGAGGGTTTGGGAATTTTTTTATTGGGATTTTTTGGGAATTGTTTTGGGCTAAGGAGGGGTATTTTGGTAATTTGGCAAATTTTGGT
>NW_018165636.1:165505-165916 GCF_001263595.1 Phalaenopsis equestris
TTGGTCATTTTTGGAAATTTTTGTCAGTTTTGGCAAGTTTGGATATATTCAAGGTGTTTGAAATGTGTTTTGATCAGTTTTGGGTATTTTGGCAAAATTTGGGAATTTTGGCCAAATTTGGGTCCCAAGGGCAATTAGGTAATTTGGAGGTGCCTAGGGGCAAAAGGCCAAGTTGGGCATTTCAAGTGAAATTGGGTAGAGAACCATTCTAAATGAACCATTGATCAATGAAATCTCCATTTTGGGTCACCATGTATTGGTCTTAGCCAGAGTATTGTGAGGGTATTGTGAGGGTATGGTGTACATTAGCTGTAAATCAACACCCAGGGTCAATCTTAAGGTCAAGTAGCCCTATAGGAACTCTCCTTGAGTTCCCTCATAATGATCTTTAATGCTAAGTGCTAGAGGTTA
>NW_018165636.1:166110-185462 GCF_001263595.1 Phalaenopsis equestris
AATTAGTTATTTAAGAGTTATTAAAATTACATAATTATTTCAATTACCTATTAGTGACAGATAACCAATTTGAACTATATTGTTGTGATTAAGTATTGATTTTCTAAAATCTTAGTTCATAGCCTCTAATATTACTCCATGTGTGGGATTTATCTAGGACTCCATTAGAGCCCTGCATTACTTGAACGATACGTATACTTACATTGATAAGTGTGACTTTGCAATTATTACATATTTTATATACATCTTTATCGAATCTATAACTGTTGTCAAGTTTTTGGCGCCGTTGCCGGGGCATTAAATCTCTAGCAGCAGTATCAAATTCTTGTATTTTTAAGTATATATAGAGTCGCTATCAGCTACCCATGACAGGACTGAATTTATTAAGCAACATAATGTAGATGATGGTCATAAAGAGTTTTGAAAAAAATTGGAGTGGTTTTGATTTTATTTGGAGGGTCAATTTGAAAGATTTTGGCCTTTGGGCATTTTGTCAATTTGGGGATGTTGGGTTAGACTTGGGTCTAGGCTAGGCTATATTTGGGATAAGTCTAAATTGAGAGTTCAAAATGGCCTTTAGGGAAGTTGTGAAGGGTTTTCAATATTAATTGGATGACAGTTTTGGGATTTGGGCATTGAATTTGGGGACATTTGGAGACATGGTTAAATTGGGGCAAAATTTGGGGTTTTGGATATGGGTGATATTGGACTCCAAGTATGGGTCAATTGGGTTCTGATTTGATCTAAAATGTGTTTTTTATTGATGAATTTGCATTTATAATTGAAATTAGGAAAAATTGGAACCTAATTGGTGGATATTTAGGGAGAATTAGGGTAATTAGGCCTTTAAAGGCGATTTGGGAGTTTTGGTAAAAAAGGGTCAAATTAGTCAAATTGGGTTCAATTGAAGGGTCCAAATTGATTTTGGGGATACTTGAAATGATTTTGAAGGTTTTGGAAAAGTTTTGGCCATAAAGGGTATTTTGGTAATTTTGGGGGTTTTTTTGGTAATTTTGGGATGTTTTGGGCAATTTGGATGATTTTAAATAGTTTCAGATGATTTTTGAACAAATTTGGGTATTTTGGGTGAAATTAGGAATTTTTGTCAAACTTATGATATGGTGGTGTTTTGGTAAATTGGGTAGATTGTGGGGAGGAGGGGCAAAAGGCTAAGTTGGGTATCTTGGTGAAATTGAGGTGCCAACCACCATATTTGAACTATGGACCAATGGAATCTCCATTTGGGTCCTCTATGTATTAGTCTTATCTAACCCTAGCCTAAGGCTAGTGAGTCTAGGGGACCATCTACATGAGTCTCCTACATGAGTCTCCTAAAAGGCATCTACATGAGTCTCCTAAAAGGTCAAGGGATCAAAGCTAACAAGTTTGGGTTTAGGGTTGCATTTGGGATGTAATGTGCAAGTGAGTGACAGCGCATGCACTAGCTCAAAATCAACACCCACAGTTAGTTTTAAGGCTTGACCATCCTATGGGGGACTCTCCTTTAGCTCCTCATATTAACCCCACCTAGTAAGTGCTAGAGGTTAGGACCAATATGTAGAACTTCAAGTAAGTAGAGAAGAGTTTCGAATTTACAATGGTGAGGTTTCCTTTTCTAGTCCTCTAGGAATTGTCAAGGAAAGTCCTATGACTAGACCCTATGACTAGACCGTAGGCTACTAAAGAGGAAACTAGACCTCAACCAAAAGTGAGGTCAACAAAGCCTTTAGATGGACATTAGCTATTATTAAAGGAATCAGTCCTTCAATTTGAATACATAAAAATTATTGGAAGATCAACATAAATTATGAGCTGATCCTCAAAGGTGATTAAATCCTATGATGAAAAAGGTTGTTAAGAAAGAAATTTTAAAATTGTTAGATGTTAGAATAATATATCCTATTTCAAAAAGTGCTTGGGTAAATCCAATTCACTGTGTTCCAAAGAAATGAGGTGTGACTGTAGTCATAAATGAGCATAATGAATTAATATCAACAAGACAAGTCACTGGTTGGCGAATCTACATAGACTATAGAAAATTAAACTCTGCCACCATGAAGGATCATTTTCCTTTACCCTCTTTGGACCAGATGTTGGATAGGCTGGCTGGGCACAAATATTCTTATTTTGTAATGGATATATCAGTTATCATCAAATACGTAATGCTTAAGAGGATTGAGAGAAAACAACATTTACTAATCCTTATGAACCTTTGCTTTTCGGCGAATTCCCTTTGGATTATGTAATGCACCTGCAACATTTCAAAGATGTATGATGTGAACTTTCAATGATTTAATTGAAAAAGGGATGGAAGTCTTTATGGACAATTTTTCTGTGTTTGGAACTTTATTTCAAATATGTCTAAATCATTTAGAGAAAGTTCTAGAATGATGTGAAAAGATTATTCTCATATTGAACTGGGAGAAATGTCAATAATGTCAATTTATGGTTGTAATGGTTGTAAGAGGAATTGTGCTTGGGCAAAAAATTTCAGAAAATGGCATGGAAGTAGATTTTACAAAAATTGATTTTACAAAAATTGAGGTTATATCAAACCTACCTCCACCTACAACTATAAGAGGAGTTAGGAGTTTTTTAGGACATGCTGGATTTTACAGGCGATATATCAAATATTTTTCAAAAATGACTAAATCTTTATGCCAACTTCTGGAAAAAGATACAAAATTTGATTTCATCCAAGATTGCCTTAAAGCCTTTGAAACTTTATAGGAAAAATTGATCAATGCTTCTATAATTGTTTCACCTAATTAGGAAATTTTTTTGAATTAATATGTGTTGCTAGTGATTATGCAATCGGACCTGTTTTAGGGTAGAAATAGAATAAAATTTTTAAAGTTATATAATATGATAGTAGGACTCTTAATGACACTCAGATTAATTGCACCACCACTGAAAGAGAGTTATTAGCTATTGTATATGCTTTTGATAAGTTTAGATCATATATGATTAAAGCTAAATTTATAGTGCATACTGACCATTTAGCCATTAAATATTTGATGCAAATAAAGGATGTTAAACAAAGATTAATTAGATGGGTAGTTTTGATGCAAGAGTTTGATTTTATGATAGTTGATAAAAAATGGACTGAAAATCCAATTGCTGGTCATTTATTTAAGCTAGAATAGAAAGAAATACTCGATTTGGAAAAAGGAATTAACGAAAATTTTCCTGATGAAAAATTTTATGCTATAAAAGGATGGGAAATACCTTGATATAATGATATTGTAAATTGTATTATTAGTGGTATTTTACCTTATGGACTGACAAAACAACACAAAAAGAAATTCATTTATGATGCAAAATCATATTTTTGAGATGTCCCTTATTTTGATAAACAATGCAAAGATATAGTAATGAGACGATTTGTACCTTATGGAGAAATTCAAAAATTTTCCAAAAATGTCATGATTCTAAATTTGGATGTCATTTTGGTAATGAAAGAACTGCTCATAAAATTTTACAATCTAGATTTTATTGGCCTACTCTATTTAGAGATGTTAAGATATACATAAAAACATGTGATAGGTCTCAGAGAGTAGGTAATATTTCTAGAAGAAATAAAATGCATCCAAATTTTAATTTGGAAATTGAAATTTTTTATGCATGGGGATTGAATTTTATGGGACCATTTATACCTTCATTCAGAAATATTTATATATTGATTGTAGTGGATTATTTTTCAAAATAGATTGAAGCAATCACTTTACCTCGATGTGATGCTCGGAGTGTTTCAAATGCCGAGAGTAATCATTACCAATGGAGGATCTCATTTTAGAAATGCAACAATTGCAAGATTGCTAGAAAAATATAATATAATGCATGAAATTGCAATTACTTATCATCCATAGTCTAGTCGTTTAACATAAGTATCTAATCGTGAAATTAAGAGAATTTTGGAAAAGAGTATTAATCCTAGTAAAATGGATTGGTCTGCTAGATTAGATGCGGCATTATGGGCATACATGACAGCTTATAAAACTCTTATAGGAATGTTTCCTTATAGATTAATTTTTGGGAAGACATGTCACTTACCAGTAGAATTGGAACATAAAGCTTATTGGGCTATAAAATAATTTAATTTTAATTTGAAAGAAGCTGGTAAGAGAAGATTGTTGCAATTCAATGAACTTGAAGAAATTATAAATGAATCTTACGATAATATGAGGATTTATAAAGAAAAGATGAAAGAATAGCATGATCAAAAGATAATAAAAAGGGAATTTCAACCTGGACAGGAAGTTTTATTATAAAATGTAGGATTGAAATTATTTTCTGGGAAACTGAAGTCTGGGTGCAAAGGGTCATTCAGAGTTATAAAAGTCTATCCCTACAGAGCAGTTAAAATTGAAGATCCCAAGATTAGAAGGATATTTAAAGAGAGTGGGAACAGATTGAAACCATACGTTGATGGTCAAAGACCAGCTTTTAAAGGGACTATAATGTTGGGTCACCTAGAATGAAGACTGGGAATGTCAGGCTAATGACACTAAACCAAGCGATTACTAAGAGGCAACTCATTTGAATTGTTGTTTAGTTTGCTTTTGAGTTTTTGTTTGAAATATTTTATTTATATTTATAATTATGTCTTTTTATAGTCTATGTATTTAAGAAAATATTTAGAAACATCTTTATTTACCTATATTTAAAGAAAATTTGAGAATTTATTAAAGTGAAATCGAAGCAGTGCAGTTTTTGGAACTAGCGCATGATGCGCCATGTTCCAGAGAACTAGCGCATGATGTGCCAGAATCGGCTAATGATGCGCCGCGATGACAAAAATGACTTAAAACATTTCTAAAGGCAGTTTTTGGCTATTTTTGGCTGTTTCTTCTCTTTA
The DNA here is from genome assembly GCF_001263595.1 of Phalaenopsis equestris. Taxonomy (NCBI): domain Eukaryota; kingdom Viridiplantae; phylum Streptophyta; class Magnoliopsida; order Asparagales; family Orchidaceae; genus Phalaenopsis; species Phalaenopsis equestris. The sequence goes on from NW_018165636.1 coordinate 170,969, forward strand.
TAACTCCCAAAAACTAATTCCTAAGTCTATTTTAAGAGGGAAAACGAGGGAAAACCACTAGATTTCCAATCCAATGGCGTCCCACTCCAAAAATAATGTGAGACTTAGAATTTTCAACCGAAGAAATTTCGTCAGTTTCGATGCACAGAAGTTGCATGATTGCTTCTAGTGAAGAAGAGGCTAATCAAAGGAAGGGGATTTGTGAATCGAGGATTCAACACACTGAATACTCAAGTTGAAGAAATCATTGCTCAGAGACATTGGGAAGTGCTTTATTACACTACTGTCGTCATAGTCGTCCCTGTGGTGAAAGTGCTTTATGCAAATCTTCATGGAATTAACCAAGGAATTGTCTATGTGCGAGGCAGGTTTTTGCAATTCACTCCTTCAAGAATAAACAAGATGTTTATGATTGAGAATGTGCCTATCTGCCATTATGCGAATTATACCCTTATGAGAGACAATATGAATGAACTCTACTTGTACCTTACGAATGAAGATGTAAATTGGGAGGCCAGAGTGATGGAAATTTAAGTTTTTCTTCATCATTATTAAATCGTTCCTCTAAGGTATGACACTTCTTTATTGCATCAAAATTATTGCCTACTATGAAGATCTGTAAGGTGATTATGGAGAGCACTATTTTAAATTATTGTATTTAAATCGAAAAACCTATTGATATTGGAGCCAATATAGTGAAATTGATTTTTGGTTTGATTGTGAATGGGTCTGCAACTAGGCTTGGAAATTCAACCATTATTATCCCACTGTATAGTAATTCGCAAATACCTTATGAAAGTTGGGAAAAAGTGCTTCTTCCTTGGAAGCTGATGGATCCGAAAGTCTATTGTAATTATGTTGTAATGGGAGACTGATGGATCAAGAATCCCAGAAATCATCAACTATTCAACCTTACTTCAACTCAAATGCACTTTTGAAGAGGATCAAGAAGATAGGAAAAGAGGTGAAGTATCTAAATCATGCAATGAGAAATATTTCTGAAAGTTAGATCATATGGATTGGAGACTGAAAGAGCATTTTGAACATATTGGTCGGATTGAAGATTGTTTAGTGCGTATGTTCAAGAAACATGCTTGGATTGTGGAGGATTCAACTGATGAGTTTCCTTACCGACCTTTCTACACCATGTATGTGCACTACTAATCTATGGGAGATATCCGGGAGGACGAGAGTGAAGAAGATGTTTGAACTTAGTTTATGCACGGAACATTTTGTTTAGTACTAATTATTTTAGTTACGCTGTTGTATTGGATTGCATTTACTTTTATTGTTGAAATTTATCTATGTTTATGCCTTGTATTTAGAAGCTTAGATATCAGTGTTAGGATGTTTGGCTTGCTTTAAAATACTGAAATAGATGTTTGTTGGCTTGATAAATGATCGTTTGTAATAGTGTAGATTTTATATATATATGTGAATTTTGTGTTGTTTGTGAAAGTTTGTTGTTAGAATTGTTGTTAGAATAATAGAATAATATTTATCTATGTTTAGAAATGATCATTTGAGTTAATTAGAGGTTGACGTAAAGCGATACGAAGTAGATTTCCTCAAAAAACAAAATCCGGTGAATTTGTGCTCTGACGCATGATGCGATGTTTTGCAGAGCGTTGGCGCATGTTGCGCCAAAAACCCGAACATGCTTGATTGCCTAGAAAATTGAAAAATCGCACGTACAAGCTCCATTTTCATTTCTTGGGTTGTCTCCTACCTCTAAACCTTAACTAAGGGCTTTGCATTAAGGGAGATAGAGAAGATTTTGGAGGCTAAGAACCATAAATTTCATTGTCTCTTGGTAAGAGCTCACTTTAACTTAGAATTTTTTTATTTTCACCATGAATTTTTCCTACATTTTGGAAGATCCAAAATTTGGTGATTTTGATGAAAAAAGCTTGAAGAAAACTCATGGTGAAAAGTTTCTTACCAAACAATCTTGCTTGAGGAGTTAGATTTTTGATTTAGCTATTTATTTGGAATTTATTTGGATTTTCATAGATTTTCTAATGGCTCCCCGACTGAAGGGCAGAAGGTCATCCAAGGACTTCGATTCACGAAGATTTGTTAACTTCAAGTCCTAACATAGTTATAATACTCAAATGAAAACCAGAAGATTGATCCAAGAAAGGGCGTTTACAAACCTGGGTGGCGAGACGAAAGTTTGATCCTCGCCAAAAACTGGGAAAGATTATGCTACTTCATTGCAGTAGCAGTTGACCCCATGATTTAGGAGTTCTATGCTAGCTTGAGATTCATTGAGGGTGATCACATCTTGGTTAGAGGTAAGCAAATAGAGTTTACTACTGATCGGATCAATGCTTTTTATGGGCTAAGGAATGTATATCATGATGAGTACGCTGCATTCATGATGACTGCTTCATCACTTGATGAAGTGATTGCCTTTCTGACTGATAGAAAAGGAGAATGGAATATTAAGAATAACAAAATAGTTAACTTTTTTGCTTCCCTTTTGACGAGTCAGTCAAAGGTATGACATCACTTTTTTCTGCTGTTATTACCAACAAATAATCTTGTTGATGTGGCAAAAGATAGAGCATTGTTGAACTATTGTATTCAGAATATGAAAGCAAAAAATGTTGGTGCACTCATAGTTCATCATGCTTGAATTATAGCTAATAGTTCTACAGCTAGTGGTTTAGGATATCCTGCCTTGATTTTCACTAATCAGGAATAAAGTCCCATAGAAATGAAGAAAGATTACAACCACAAAATCCTATTGGGAAGCATATGATTTGGATAATGGAATCATTTGTTGAATCTAGAGGTGTTATAAGGGATAGACTCTCTACATCAGCTGTAGGAGCATCTACTTCTCCTTCTTCTTTACTTGAAAATGTAATGGAGCAAGTTATGATTCAGCAAATGGACATAATTAATATGTAAAGTTAGATTGGAGAGATTGGAGCAAGAAATGCTTATAATGATGAATATCGGCAGAGGAGAGTTCAGCATGATATAGAGTTTGAGAATGCTATGGTAAGACATCTTAGGGATGAGCCCAATTTGGAATTTCCTCCTTGCCCTAGTTTCACTCCTTCTGCTCCTATTAATGATGAAGTTGAGGAAGAAGAAGAAGAAGAAGGTGATAATTAGGAAGGTGATGAAGAGTGATACTCTTATGAGTCTAATTTAGTTTGTTTTGTTGTTTGTTTGTTATTTGTGATTATATTGTGATGTACTTTTATTTGGGGACTGTTGAAGTAAAGTGTTTTATGCTGTGTTGTGGATTGAAATTGTAATAGTAACAGTAGATTTTTACATTTCATGCATTTTTAGTATTTCCAATTTTTGTATTTTTGTTTTCAATTCTGAGCAAATTCTTTAGAATATATTGTTTCTCATTTAAAGCTTTAAAGTTTGTTTGTATGTTTTTAAAGTTAGTAGCTGCAGTATACCAAAGCTGCCCAGTTTCATAATCAGAAATCCTCTACAGGTCATCCTCTACAGGTCAAATAATCAGAAATCCTCTACAGGTCAATTTTTATTTTTATGCATTTATTATTTTCTTTCACCTACTAAATTTTGTGCTAAAATAAATTAAAAAAAACTACTTAAAAACCTAAGTTTGGGGAGAAGAAACATTTCTTTTGAAAATAAATAAGCTAAACTTTATTTGTCCTCATTTAACTATATTTTTAAAATTAATTTAACATGACCTGGGATGTTGAGATTAAATTTTAAATGACTGTACTTATGTTTATAAATATTATGGTAAATTTAGGTAAAAGCTTTTTAATAATGAAGGTCAAATGTAAAGTTAAAGATATTTGGTATGACAGGATCAGACCATGTTTTTCAATTTAAAGTAAAAAAAAATTTTATTTTTGAAGTGTTAAGAAATTTAGAGTTTCATGTAAGAAGAAAAGAATGAAACTTTATGAAAAATCATAAACGAATATGAATTTATCAAGTGAAGAAAGTAATGAGTTTTAACTTTAAGAATAGGATAGTGAAGTTCAAAACTATTAAAGATCATCCAGATATAGTAATCCTCACTTGAAAGAGAAAAAGAAAAGGAAAAGAGAGGATTGAAAAGATCCTAAAAGAAAAATAAAAAAATGGGAAAAAGAAAAGAAAAGAAAAGAACAAAAAAATAAAATGAGGAGAAGCTTGAGGAGATATCTAATCAAAAATTGGCATCACTTGAATCAACTTAAGGAATGAGCTTTATTACATTTTTTAAACTAGTATTAGAATATTGGTAGTATTACTAATAAAGTGTTCATGAAGTTCTTTTTCATATGAATGTTCTAAATATCCTTAATATGACAAATTGCAATTCTTCTGGAAATGAAAAGAGATTTAGAAATCTTAAATTTGATTATTATAAATTTGATTACTAAGTATTCCTAGACTTAGAATTTGAATCTAAGTTATTAAAGGTTTTTCTTAAATTTTGCTTAAATTTTGCTTTTTTATTTATTAAACTAAAGTATAGAAGTTATGAGTTGATTCTTATACTAAGTCATATGTTTTATGTAATAAAAGTGTCACTTGAGGAAAAATAACATTTAAGTTTAGATATCTCAAACCACTAGCTATATGATAGACCAAAATAATATACTATTTTAAGTACCTATTGTATGTCTATTTTTGGTGATATTGCAGTTTAAAGAAGGGTAAATATTGCACTTTAAAGAAGAGTATTTTTGTATTTTTGTTGCAGGTATAACATTTTTAGGCATTTGGAACAAAAGTAACAAAAAGAACAAAATTTGGAGCCAAAACAACGAATTTTTGGAATCTGGCGCATCATGCGCCAGATTAGCTCATAATGCACAGTTTGGCAGAGCCTTGGCACATGATGCGCCAGATCTGGCACCAGATGCGCCAGAGATTACTTATTGTAGATTAAGGCGGTTTGAGATGAATTTTGTGTGAATTTTCAAAGGGACACTTGTTCTAAACACCTTTTGGAGTAATTCAATGCATCTAGACAATTTAGAAGGTTTTTTTATCGAGGGATATGTCTCTTGGATCAAATGCAAATATTTTGAATTCAAAAGAGTTGACTTTTGGAGGGAAATTTGAAATCTTTCTTAGATGAGGTAGCCCAAAATAAAAGAAGAAGACTTCAAGGAGTTTGTGTGTGACGTGAAAGGGTGTGATGTGAAAGGGGATGGCGTGAAAGGCAAGAGGAAGAGATAGAGTGACAAAGTCAAGGACTTGGAGATTTTCCTCTAAGGTTGTAAGAGGAGAGAGAATGTGAGAGATTTCTTCTTCATTACACTTCTAAGAGAGAACTGAGAGTGCTTGTAAAGAGGTAAAGACATGGAGAGAACTTCTAGGGATTTTCTTAGGAAGGATTGTGAGATAAGTTGTGTCTTTTATTTCTTTTGTTTCTTAAACATGATTTTATATATGAAATCCATGTTTTGACTTATCATTCTCATGAATTCTAAGTAGACTTCTTTATCCTTCTCCCTACTTTGAAATATGGTTTTGTGAAGAAATATGGTTTTGTGAAATTGTGAAAAAGTAATTTTGTTTTCTACAATTTTAAATGTTAATAGTTTGTGATGATTTGAACTCCGATCTTTATTTACTTTTTGATCTGGCTAATTGAAATGTTACAATGTGTTGAGAAACATATATTCTAAAAGGGCTATAATTTTTACAACATAGTGAGAATCACATTTGATTTCATGGGAGAGTATGTCATCCATGGAATTGAGTGCAAATAAATTTGAAAATTTACTTTGTTGGATGCAGAATTAGAGATTTTAAGGTGACAAATTAAAATCCCCAATTTGATCTAGTTGATTGGAAATTAATGCAAGATTTTTAGCCCTCAGGGGAGGGATTAGTGGGAGCTCTGAAGTAGCAGCCGATGTCCTTCCAGCCTAAACACGAAATTTGGGACCAAACTCTTGATTAATCAATGTTTTTTATATCACTAGCAAAAGGGTACAAAAATAGGATTGCTCCTATTTGGCACAAAAAAGTTTTTATATATATTTTTTCAAATTATTTTAGTTTCTTCACAATTCATATGCTCATTGTAAGGGGAATGATGCTTTCTTAAATTTGAGCTTTCCGTCAACAAAAATTTCATTTAGTTTTCGTAATTTTACTTTTGAAAGTTTAGTTTCTGGTTTAGTTAACTTTGTCTTTCAACTGCATTTTAAATAGCATTCAATTTAGTTATTAATATTCAAACTTCGCACTTTAGCTTTTTAAGTTTAAATTATAATTATAATCTTATAAAATTCTTACAGGCATTTCCAACTTCTCTGTGAGATTGATTTCTAAGACTCCATAAGAGCTCTTTATTACTTGAGTGATACGTATACTTGCATTATTTTTAAAAGGAGATTTGGCAGTTTAAAAGTGTTTTAAAGACAATATTTTTTTATTAAAATTACTTTTGTTGGGATTACATTGCATATTTATTATTATATATATCATGTGTATTTTGTAATATTGAAAAATAATTACAAAATTAACATACTAAATCCGCATGCATCTTACACCATTTAGATGATAACAGGATGTACTTTAAATGTGTTAGCTTCTACAGCAGAGTTCTAAATATTCAAATTAATTTCATTTGTCGTAGAGTTATCATAGTCTCTTAAAGGTCTGATTGTTTATGGATGCTTGTGTGTTTGTTCATGAGTCTTTGGGTTATTTTAAGGATTATTTTCTAATTCTCCTATGGTTTCTTGAGGTTTCTTTTATTTCTAATTTTTTTGATAACTCTATCTAGCTCAGAATCATAAGGTTCAAGTCCCATAGATCCTAAACTACGCATTTACGAACAAGAGACCACTAATACTAAAAGTTGAAAATAATATAATTAAGTTAAAAACAAACTAAATAAAAGAAAATACTTAATCAAACAAACTTAAAGCAAAATATTTTTTATTTTTCTTATTTTTAAATAAAACTATTAAAAAATTAAACAAAAAAAAAATTAACACTACAAGTTTTCATGTCTAAGTCCACGAAGTTCAATTAAAATTTTCCTAAATCAAATCACCATCAATCCCTGACAATGGCGCCAAAAACTTGATACCAATACGCAATGCTTCAACACTTATGTGGCTCACGGAAGTGTATGTTTCATATTAGTAATATCAGTTTTAGATTTTGGAATGTCGATCCCACAGAGAATAAGGTACTATTTGTAAGGAAAAGTTCTGTTCTACTAGTTTTAGTCCTAGTTGAATTTAAGGTATTGATATCTTCTTACAAATTTTTCTTAATGTATCAAAAGAAAATTATAATTTCAATTCCTATAAAAGTAATCCTATATTTTCACAAATTTATTGAAAGTGTCAAATACATTGTGGATCTTTATTGTTATGAGTTAAGAAGATTTCATAAAATTAATAATTACTAGTAGAAAGTCTAGTGACAAATAGGAGAAAAACTCTTCTTTATCCCCTTATGAGTGTATAAAGAAGCTTGGATAGAAATAACTTTATTCCTATAAATCCCATAGCTAACACATCAATGTATATTTCTCTAACATTTGCATCTCCCTACAAAGCATATCCTTACACCTCATGAGTTAAGGTAATTAACATTGTTGATTCTACCAGAGAATTTCCCATCAATTATGGTTGACAACATGTTTTAACAATTTAGTTGGCCAGAATGAAAAGTAAATTAAGAACTAAAGGTTAATCATCACCATTAAAATTAATTAAAATACTTCACAAGTTTCTTTTCATCCCTCCAACTTAATCATTGTAAGGAAGAGAAGAAGTCTACTCAAGAAGAATGATAAAAAAAACCAAAAATAGTCATTGAATTAAATAGAAATCTACTATTCAATTGTTACATTTGAAGGATAACATAAAGTACACAAATATACTTAGCTCTCTCTTCTTTAAAATGACCAGAAGATGAATTATTCAACACTCTTCTTGACTTCCCATGTTTTTGCTCCTGTAAAACTCCACCTATCCTCTTCACTGAAAGAGAAAGTGTGGATGTCCACTTCAAGACAAAACCACCAAGTAATCAACTAGCAAAAATTCCCTTTAAACCTCCAATGTGCTGATATTTATAAGCTCCTTGACTTGGCTTCCACTACTCCTCTATCGTCCTACATGATCTACCACATGATCGCCCACGTCTAAATTTTTGAATTGTAGTAACTGCACCTTAAAATTTATGGTGCTTAGAGGCCGAGGGGATGGTTCCCATGCTTTCTGTCTACAGGAATGGGAGCATATTTGCCCAAGGAGTATGGTGTGTAGGTGCCCATGTTACAATGCCTAGGAGCATAGTAGTTGGTGCTTCGAGTTGGCAAAGCAGGGACTGGCTCCTAAACGTCCAAGTGTCTAACGCCTAGGTGCTCACTGCCACTTTTCACTATTTAGCTCCATGTCCTCTCCTGGTTTCCCTACTATAATCTACTTTTATAACTGCAAAATAAACCTAAAAATAACTTTCTTACAATGTAATTTCATCCATATAAATGTATAAATATGAAAATAGTACTAGCTAACTTATCCACACATTAATCATTTGACAATCAGTCATTAGAGCAGCTTTGTCATCCTCTTTGATTGTTTATATCACCCCTTCTATTATTGAAAGGAGGTCAAGTGTCTTCACTTTTAGGATGTTGGTTATCCTTTGGACTATCTCATCGTCTCATGAGACCCTCTTTGGTGAGCCATGATCGCATTGTTTGTCTTTCTAGTAGGATGGGTGAACATACTCTTCCGCATAAATATGAGGCTAACTTTAAGAGTTTAGCTAGACTACTAGGTTGGTGTAAACCCAATGAATATTTAAATTCCTTTCTCTTTATCCATTGGGCTAGGGAACCCTGTGTTACTGTAGGTTCCAAATCTTGCACTTGCAACATTTCTTTTTGGAACAAGAAATATTTGCCAAATTATGTCGTGACCAATCTCTTCAATTTTGTGAGAAGGATAATTACATCGTTGGGAGGCCAGTAAACTACCTGAAGTTCAATTCTCTGAGCATGCTTTGGAAGAACTGACACTTCAGTGCTTCAGAGATTTTGAGAAGGAAGACGGGCTCAAAATAAGCAATATGTTCAATTGGATCTCCATGACCCTTGTTTGATTCTAAAGATCAAAATTTGAACTTCTCAGATGACTCAGCAATGGAGATCTACCTAAATAACGCATTCTTTAGCAAATTATAGACGTGCAATTACCCAAATCATGCTTTTTCCAATTGTGTATACCCAAAATTATCCTAGTACTATTGGTCTTCCATCATTTCTATCCCTTGAGTTGCTCAGTAGCCTTGGCGATCTAGTTATTCTCTAATTTTCTACTCATGAGGAGCTTCTAATCTTCCCTCAACTAGCTTTCTTAGGTCAATTCCTCATTTTGTGCCACCATTTGATATTTATGTTCTTGAATTTACTATTGAACAAATTCCCTCACATACTCCATGTTTGTGGTTTTAGTCGGATATGTTGCTTCTTTGTGGTGTGTTCCTCTTCTTGTTAATGACATGATTTTTTGCTCACTGCATTTCTTAGAATAATGAATCCAAATATGTCATGTTGGTCACATTCAAAGTATAGAGCATTAGACAGAAGAGAAAGGTAGAGCAAGTGCACACAGTAAAATAAGAGTTTTGACGGAGTAAATTTAGTAGTCCTTATTTATTGGAATGACCCCCTATTTTTATGTTATAGAGGAATCTATTATAAAGTTACATGTTTTTCTTTGTTTTAATAGGGATGTTATAAGTTATTACTATACCTTTTCATATTTGAAACTGGCTTTAGAACCTTTTTACATTTGTAACCCGCTTTGACACCCTTTCATATTCAAAACTATCATAGGCACTATTTCGTATTCATAATAACTTCAAGTGGGGCATCTAATGACTCAGTACACTTCTCATTCGATTGTTTGATAGCTTTTAGTTTGTAAGCAGAATGTTTGATTAGCCGAAAGTTCTTATGTCAGGCCTTTCTTGGGAATCTTTAGTAGGGTTCCTCTTGTTGTTATGGCAAACCTGGATCATAAGACACAGAGTATATCACTAGAATTTGATGGGCAGCTCTTGTTTTACAAGGTGCCTTCTCAAAGGATCAGAAAGGCATTCTGTGGGTGCCTTTTGGCCATCTTTGTAAGGAGTTCTGAAATTGGGTGTGTGATTTAGCCCTGAACAACACTCCCTCAAATTGGGCACTTTCTAAATCATCATTCACTTATCCTTCCATTTGGTTTGCTCAGCGCTTCGACCAAAGGAATCAATGCTTAGTGTTTTCAACTGTTGACTATCCTAATAGACAATCCTTTAGTGTTCGTAAGCGAGACCCATTGGATTTCCTCAATATTCATGCAAACATATTTTTGATGAAATAAAAATATCTTGATTATCTATGTATATAATTGACACCAACAAATACCATCACTTAAGAATCATAAGCCAAAAATCATCATTAAACTATTATTGATAACTATCATTGCATAAACTTCACTACCTAATTTCACTTGACCATAATAGTTTCATTTACATTTCAAAAGAAAATCACATGAGCACCATGATCTTTCTAAATTATTAACCTCAATAAATTAATAAAAAATTTTAGTCAATTTTAGCCTATAATGCTTCTTTATTTTTTTTAGTACATTTAGAAGTGTCAAAATTGCATATTTAAATCATTAAACTAGTCATCTATAATGTAGTGGTAGTGTGAACTTCTAAAATCTTTATTTATATATTTGATTATTACAACAAAGTGAGACTCACATTATTTCGTGTCTTAACATCATAACATAAAAATGTTTCTTATCTTAACTGAAATTCATTGATATTTGCATATAGTTCATCGTGCTATAATGGGTTGTTAAATAGTATATGTTTTAATAAAAAACACTCCTAAGATTTTATTTACTTCTAATGTTAAAAAATAGTATATCTATTTATTTTAGGGATCATTAAATTATTTTAGTTGTTGTAAGCATTGATTCTTTAATAAACTTACAACAAATGAAACATTAAAGCTAAATTTGCATAAATGAACTTTTGAATTAATTCCATGCACTATAATGCACATGTATTGATGTTTTCTATCTTTTTACATGTTGTCAGGAACACCTCATTTAACTTATACACATTCCATATGGGTTCAATAACTTAATCAATTGTTTTAATTGAAAAAAAAATAAAAAATACTTAATAAACATATAAGAAACTACCATGCATGTATATTTTTGTTATCATAAGTAGTAAGAGAATTTAGCTTGACGGTCATGAAGTAAATAAAGCTTAAGTTATGCATTTTTCATGATGTACTTTTAACTAACTCGATTTAATACCTTAAAACTTATAATTATATCGAAAAAGCTTTATTTCTTCATTTTCTTATATTTTCTTGCATCTGATAATATATTCAAACTTTTTCTTCCAACTTCACTGACTAAATTTATAAGCGATACTCCCTAAAAATATTTTTGGTAGTTTTCATCCTTAATGAATCCCATATGCAACTTCAATGTAAGGGTAATCGCCTTTCAATCTTTTATCATTTACATGGAAACTTAAAACTCTTGCATCTCAAGATATGCAAAAAAAAATTACAATTCATCGCTACTCATCACCAATTCAAACCATTTATTACTACTTTGTAATAATCAGAAAGCTCTTTTCTAGCTCTTTAATCTCGTAATCTTATTCGAACTCTATTTAAGGAAATTTATGGAACTCGTACTCGATTAAATCCATCACCAATACTAGAGATTACCAACCTCTGACTCTTGTAAAAGGTTAGAGATTAGCTTTGAGACTAGATTTAAACTACAAGGAGTACGAAACTATTAGAGAATGAGAATAAAAGATTGACCCATGACAAAATTAAGGACTTTAATCAGTGAATATAAACTTCACTTTTTTTGACGGTATGTCTATTATGTTTTCAACTTTTGGATTACTTCAAGGGCGCCTTCCTTAAACTTCATTATGTAGATACTACCTTAGTACACTTCCTTACATCATAATAGCCTACTTGGCAAAACACTCTTCAATCCTGATTGTTTTCATAATAATGAAGTTGTTGGGTGGAGGTTCTATTATTCCCTAGTTTTCCATCAATCTAAATTCAAATCCATATGTGGAATCTATCCACATCGTTGCCTCTTTACATTTTCTTCTAATCTTGACATGAAAAGTGGATGCTAGAAGACTCTTAAAGTTCTTTAGATCTGTAACATACAAGAGCACATATAGAACCAACTTTGAGGTATATATGATGTCCAAATCAGATGTAGCAAGACTTTCAAACAGAACCACTAACCATACATAGAAATATGCCCTAAGGCTAGTTTACAACCTCATATTAAACATTGAAGTTATTTCTAAATCCAATGCTCCAAGACAATTTCCAGGTGACCCAATTCAAAATGTGATTTTGGGCTACCTTTCATTTTTTTTTTCACAACCATTGAATAATAAAATACGAATTTTGATTTTGATGCACACTAATATTTTCTTGGGTCAAATAAATTAAACCATTATAAAATCTTGAATTGTTGGTAACAACTTGCCTAATGTGAACTAATATAACACAACTTTTACTCGAATGTCTCCAATATTCTAAAACCACTTAAGCTGCAAAAGATTCGTCTTTTGGCTATCAATACAAAACATGTTGATTCTCATAAGAATTAATAAGGTGCTCATGTCAAAGACGATTCTGAATGAACTTCAATACTTGCCCTATTTAAGCACTTTCCAACTGAAGGTTTGTTAAAAAAAATGCCAATCAATCATAAATTCATCTAATGTTTTTGGGTCAACTACATGCCAGATTTGTTTTCTTCATAGCAAGCAACATCCACTCAAGTCGTTTATTTTTGTTGTAAACCATCACACTATGTTGCCACATTCATACTATTCGTCTGTCTTTTTCATCTATAGACAAAGTTTTAGAACTCGAGTAGGCTTCTTATATCTTTTACTTGGTTTTGAGAATTTATTTTGCTCAAATATATCACTAACTCTCTATGATTTTTCCTTGACACTCTTTAGCACTCTTTTATTATTATTTATTTATTTACTTTATTTGACTCATTGAGACTGTTTCCTTTTCTCTCTCTCATTAGGTTTCGAAACAAAACATATTGGTAGATAAAGCTATCAATCACTAAAGATTTTATATTACATTCTTGATCATTACCAAATATTTCCGGCATATAAGGATAACTTAGTTATTTCCTTGATCCTGTAGATCAATATGGAGCCGTCTGAAGACAGCACAATGAACCTTACAGAAAAAATTGCATAAAATTCAACATTGCATTGCAATGCTTAAATTTCCTCTGCTAATTATTACAATAACAAGAACCTATCTTAAATCTCAACAAGAAACTAATACATCCTCAAAGATGAACCAAAAACTCCACCAGCCATTGAACTAAAGAGGTTGGTTGTGTGAGGCACGTATGTTATTATAAGCGCGATGATCATAAGCATGTATGCAACTCCCTGGTCAATTGCCTTACCTGTATGTAAATGAGAAAAGAGAAACTTTATCTTATTATTTATGTATAACTATAGAAACAAAATAACTAATTTCTATCATATAAGTTTCTTGAAATGATCTTCAAAATAAAGAAAATCTAAATTAGTTGCCTTCTATAGCTTCATTAAAAATACGCGACGTAGATGAGTATATAAAAATTTTAAGATGATTGCTAAGTCAATGGCATCAATACAAAATTTGAAACAAGGAACTTCAGTTTAATCCGAAAAAATTATAGACATTCTTGGCAAATTAAGGGTGATACAAATGACTACGTATATTTTAGGATCTTTTTAAGATGTATTCAATAATTTTGATTAATGAAATAGTTATTCAGTTGAAACTTTCATATCTTATACATTTTTAAATAATTATATCTTCATTAATTTTTTTATTTCTATATTATAGAAGATTCTAACGGCCACTTTTTGTTTGAGGATAGACATAAAATTATAAATTATTTTTAAAACGAGAAATGTAGTGCATATATATAAATGTTACCAGGCTAAAAATAGGCAGAATAGGTTATAATTAAAGGTCATGCACTAATATATATAATTTGTATTTAAGTAATAAATCTATAGAAGTAATTGATCTTACCATTGATCCTTCTTGTGTTAAAAACGTGTTTATCGTTCATGCCTTTGCAAAGGCAAGGGCCAAAGAGAGCTGCAACCATAATATAAGCTAAGAAGAGAGGGCTAACAGATTTCTTAAACTCCATATCTCATCAAGTATTGAAGAAAAGGATGAAAAATGAATGAAACGGCATTATATTTCGTTGTTTATGTTAGATTGAACATTTCATAGGTGCCAATTTATAGCAAAGTCACCAACAAGAAACCGCAGTCATTAATAAAACAATTTGTTTTTTTTTTTTTCAGCAGAAGATTTTGACTTCAGAACTCACTATATATTTGTCTTAAAATATATGCCACATTTTCATTAATATAAACCATAAATTTGTCTACGTGAGATCGCTAT
>NW_018165637.1:0-4468 GCF_001263595.1 Phalaenopsis equestris
CCCCACACCAAAAATAGTGCCGACATGAGGCCATTTGTTTCAGGAAGTCTTATTTGTTTCAGGAAGTCTTCTTTCCATGCTACAACAATAAGGAGCTTCTCATTTGCTTCTCAAACAAGTTCTTCTTCAGCAAGTCCATTAGCTGTCAGTTCCTCCATAGCTACCAGTTCTCTTTCAGCTTTCTCAACTCTAGCCAGTATATTGTCAAATGTGTTCCAATTCCATTAATTTAAAGCCTTCCCAACTTTTTCTGTAGGTTCCATAATCTAATCAAGGGGTTTGGATGATCAATGTCTCTCCAATGTGCAGAAACAGTGAATAGGAAATCCTCATGGGTAGACCACAAATTTAAATATCTAAAAACAGCCTTCCTTTGCTTTTGAGTTGCAGCAATAGTAATAAGAAATGGTCGGTGATTAGATCTTGCAAAGTTGAGGTGGGAGATAATAGTATTGATGAAATTATGCATCCAGTTATCATTAGCAAAGAATCTGTCTAGCCTCTTGACCAAAGGAAAATATGTTGAGATTTTCATACCTATTTTATACTATTTTTGATGATATTGCACTTTAAAGAAATGTATTTTTGATGTTTTGTTGCAGGAATGATGAATTAGGGTCATTGGAGCAAAAAGATGCAAAAAAGGAGCGAATTTGGAGCGAAAAAGACCAAAATGTGAAGAGTTGAACTGGGGCGCCGACGACGAGCGCAACGGCACCGACGGCGAGAATTTCCCGAGACTCTAGAATTAATTCACTTTAAATTCACTTAGAAGGCCCACCGACTGCGCCGTTGAGGCCGCCGACGGTGAGCTCGACAGTTATGTCCAATTAGGCATTAGATAAGGACGAATTATGGAGGGGTGCTTAGGCAACTCTTGGGAAAGCTCATCCACAACTTTAAAAGAAGATTTTGGCTGAAAATTGGAGAGGTCCTGGATGTTAAAAAGGTCCTGGAGAGGAGGGAGACTCAAAATTGAAGTGTGAAACAAGTGTAGAGAGTCTAAATTGTGAGGAATTCTTTGAGAGCTTGTAAGAGTGGAGGGAAAGTGAGAGATTTCTTCCTCCTTGCCGCTTCGAAGAGGAATTCTGTGTGCTGTAAAGAAAGGAAGAGATTCAGAGGAACTTTGAGGACTTTTCTTGGGGAGAAATTAGCGATAAGTTTATCTACTTGTTGTAGTTTGTATGACTTTGCTTTTATATATGAATTCCGAGTTTTGTTGTGTTTTCCCCATGAGATTCTGTCTTTCTCCTTGTCTCAAGATTTGTGAAATGATGATTTGAATTGGTGAAACCATGAAAATGTTTAAGAAATTGTGATGATCTTTTCACTTTGATCTTAATTTACTTTCAATCTGGCCAATTGATTTACTAAAATATGTTGAGTTTTACAATTAAAGTGAAGTTTACATCTAAGATTCAGGGAGGTCAAAGCCCTTGGAAGTTAGGTGCAAATAAATAGGGAAATAATATTATTGGGCGTATAATTGGAGATTTTAGAGTGACAGACTAAAATCCTCAATTCAGTCCTATTGTTTGGGTGCTGAAGTGTAGATGTTAACCCTAAGGTGAGGGGAATGTAGGAGCTTCAGAGTGAGAGCCAGTATCCTCCCAGCCTAGCCGCAGATTAAGTAAACAAGCGTAGGATTAGTGAATGTTCTTTATGCCTGGACCAAAGGGTAAAGAATAAGTATGCTCCTATTTGGCACAATACAAATTGAACTGATTCACTTTATCCATTCACTATAATTTCTTGACAAGGAGAATGATACTTTCTTATATATTTAATATCACATTAAAAACCTCATTAGCATAATTAGTTATTTAATAGTTATTAAAATTACATATTTATTTCAATTGTCTATTAGTGACAGATAAGCAAATTGAATTTTATTGTTTCGATTAAAATATTTCTTTTCTAAAATCTTAGTTCGTAATTCTAATATTACTCCCTGTGGGATCGATATCTAGGACTCCACTAGAGCCCTATAGTACTTGAGCGATACGTATACTTGCATTGATAAATGTGACTTTACAATTATTGAATATTTATTACATCCATATTTATCAAATCTATAACTATTATTAAGTTTTGGTACAGTTGCTGAAGAATTAATTCTTTTAGCAGAAGTATTAAATACTTATATTTTTAAGCATATATAAAGTCACGGTCAAGTTTTTGGCAACGTTGTTGGGGAGTGAGAAAACAAAAATTACAATTAGAGTAACAGACAAATTAGGATTATTAGAAAATTTTTACTGGAATTGCAACTTACTTTTATATTTAGTTAACTGTTTTACTGTGTACTGATTTCAAATTGTATGCGTAAATTTGGACCTGAAAATCTTATAAGCTACGATTCAGAATTAGAACGCACTGTCAGAAAAATTTGAAGATAGAGAAAAGAACCTAGAAATTTTGATATAATGGAAAACAACGTGAACAATCAAGGAATAAAGAATGAACACCAACCTAGACCCCTATGAGATTATGCAAATCCTACAACAGATGAAATTCACTTAACTATCCAAAATCCTGATGTAGGTGCTAATTCATTTGAGCTTAAACATGTTATTATCCAAGTGGTACAAAACAATCAATTTGGAGTTACACCAAATAAAGATCCTAATTTACACCTCACTAGTTTTTTAGAACTGTGTGCTACTTTTAAATGTGACAGAGATTCAAACGATGCTGTTAGACTTAGACTTTTTTTCTTTTTCACTGAGGGATAAGGCTAAGATGTGGTTAAATTTGTTAGCACCAGGATCTATTAGAACTTGGGGAGAACTTTCAAAGAAATTTCTAGCCAAATATTTCCCTCCATCCAAAACTGCTAAACTTAGAAATGACATAACATAAATCTGTCAAATTGATGGAGAGTCAATATACGAAGCTTGAGAGAGATTTAAAGATCTTCTTAGGAAATGCCCTCATCATTCCTTACCAGATTGGTTGATAATTCAAACTTTTCATAATGGATTAGTGAGATCACTTAGATCGATTATAGATATTGCAGCTGATGGTTCTTTAATGTCAAAACCTGTTGATGAGGCTTATTCATTAATAGAAGAGATGGCTACCAATTATTTTCAATGGCCCTCTAAAAGGTTAAATCCTAAAAGAGTAGCTAGTGTCCATGATTCTGATGCAATATCTATGTTAGCTTCGCAGATTGCTGCAGTATCAAAGAAACTAGATCATTATGGGATGAATTATTCTCCAACACCTCCTATGATGGAAGAGAATTCATCTGGGCAATTTGTGGATGTTCAACCTTCATATGAAACTTTCAATGCTATTAATAGACCCAAAAACTCTTATTCTAACTATTATAACCCAAGTTGGAAGAATCATCCAAATTTTAATTGGAATAACAATTCTTTTATAAATAAACAATGGGCAAACAACACAGTGAGCCCATTAGGAAATTCATCCAACCAAGGAAATGTTAATTATAGACCTTCTTGTCCTCCAGGATTTAATAGTAACACTCAAATTAAGGAGAAGAAGTTGTCTATGGAAGAGCTGATATTAAACATGGGTCAACAATTGCAGAATCAAGGAAATAAATTACAAATTTAAGGAAATCAATTACAAAATTAAGGAACTGCTATTAAGAATATTAAAAATCAATTAGGGCATATCGCTACTGCGCTTAGTGACCGAACATTGTGAACTTTTTTTAGTACTGTGAAATCAAATCCTAAAGGTCAAGGAAAAATAGATAAAAGCGATACAATTATGAAGTGGAAAAGAATTGGAAATAAGAGTATAAAAAGAAACGAAAACTGAAAAAGAGAAAGTGGATACCGAAAAAGAAAAGGATCATGAATACCTAGATTTAGAATATCCACTTACACCAATGAAAATTACTGTGGAGAAACCTCCACCATCGTTTCCTCAAATATTGAAGCAACACCAACAGAATAAACAATTTACCAAATTTTTAGAAATTCTTAGGAAGTTAACGGTAAATATTCCCTTCGTAGAAGCTTTACAACAAATGCCTAATTATGTGAAATTTATGAAAGATATTCTGAACAAGAAAAGGAAGTTCACGAATAACAAATCTATTGCACATAGTGAAGAGTGTAGTGCAATTATTCAGAAAAAGCTTCCTGAAAAATTAAAAGATCCTGGCAGTTTCACTATACCGTGTGCTATCGATGAAAAATTTTATGGAAGACCCTTATGTGATTTGGGAGCCAGCATTAATCTTATGCCTCTATCAATTTTCAAAAGATTAGGATTAGGAGAAGTCTCACCTACTTCTGTAACTCTTCAGTTAGCGAATCGTTCAGTTACATATCCTAAGAGAGTTATAGAAGATGTGTTAGTAAAAGTGGATAAATTTATCTTTCCTGTGGATTTCATTGTTTCAGATATGGAGGAAGATAAAGAAATATCTATCAATTTAGGGAGACCATTTTTAGCTACTGGAAAAGCTATGATAGATGTTCAAAAA
>NW_018165637.1:5985-7217 GCF_001263595.1 Phalaenopsis equestris
AGTTCGTGTTCGATTTGTTCGATAAGTAAATGAGACAAACATGAACAAATTTTTTTCGTTCGGTTAGTTAAATGAACCAAACACGAACAGTGATGCGTTCGTTCGTGTTCGAATCGTTATTGTTCGAAATATAAAATAATTTAAAATAATTATATATAAAAAATTTATGATATTCAAAAAATTAAATTTTATAAATTATAATATATAGTAAAAAAATAATAATAGTATATTAATATACTATATTAGTAATATACTGATATATATATATTATATATTTATATAATATAAGTTATATAATTAATTTATATATATTAATATTAGGGATGTCAAACTGGCTTGTTGTTCGCGAACAGCGCGTGTTCGACTCGTGTTCGGCTCGTTCGTTAAGAAACGAACACGAACAGTGATTTCACGAACAATTTCAAACACGAGCTTATTTCAATCAAACTAAATTTCAAAAGAAACAAACATGAACACAAGCTCTGTTCGTTCGTGTTCGATTCGTTTACACCCCTATATACTATGCTAGTAAAACTCTTAATGATGCACAAATTAACTATATTGTTACTGAAAAAGAGTTACTGGCCATTGTGTATGGTTTGGACAAATTTAGAACTTACTTAATTGGAGCTAAATGTGTTGTTCACACTGATGACTCTGCTATTAAATATCTCATGCAAAAGAAGGATGCCAAACCAAGGTTGATTAGATGGATAATTTTAATGCAAGAATTTGATCTTGTGATTATTGATAGAAAGGGAACTGATAATTAAATTTGTTATCATTTGTCGAGATTAGAAAACCATGAATTATCTGACACCGACAATGAAATTACAGACAGTTTCCCTGATGAACAACTTTATAATATTAATGAGTGGAAAATACCATGGTATGCTGATATTGTTAACTACATTCTAAGTGATATTTTGCCACTTATGCTGACATTGCAAGAACAAAATAAATTCATTTGTGATACAAAAGCCTATTTTCGGGATGAGCCTTATTTATATAAATAATGTAAGGATATGATTATGAGAAAATGTGCACCTTATGAAGAAACTGAGCTAATCATTCAGAAATGTCATGATTTTAAATTTGGAGGACATTTTAGGATTGATAAAACTGCTTATAAAATTTTACAAGCTGGATTTTGTTGGCCTACTATCTTTAGAGATGTTTATAGATACATAAAAACTTATGATCGATGTCAACGAGTAGGAAATATATCTAGG
>NW_018165637.1:8003-11051 GCF_001263595.1 Phalaenopsis equestris
GTTTTAATGATCAGTCAACCTGAATAACACCTGAATAGGTCGGGCTGACGACGTTAAACCAAGCGCTTTATGGGAGGCAACCCATAATTATCTTTATTTTTATTGCAATTATAGTAGCTTTTATTTGAAATTATTGTCAGTTTGTGGTAGTATCAAGCTCTACTACTCTTATTTACCTTTGAATCATCATAAGAATTGGATCCGTAGTGAAAAATTGGAACGCATTCGGACTAGAGCGAAAATGTGTAATTTTTGCCTTAGGCACCGACGATGCCATCGAAGCCACTGACGGCGGGTTTTCCGGAGAGTCCAGGAAAAATAAATACAGAGGCTTGCCGACGGCGCCGTCGACCCCGCCGACGGTGAGACCAGTGAGATGGCGATTTCTGGAGTTTGAATGGCGGTTTTTGGGTAGAAGTTACCCTTTTAAACTCCCAAATTCGATTCCTAAAGTCATATTTCCCACAAAAATGAAGTGAAACTCCACCAATTTCATTCCTATGGCATCCAATTCCCCTGATAATCCCAGAATGCAAGTGTTCAATCGGTGAAAGTTTATTAGTGCAGAAGCGCAGCGAATCTTCAACAAGGTACTGATGAAGAAAAGATTGAACAAGGAACGAGGATTTGTAAATCGATGATTGAATAATCCCTTGACTGCAATTGAAAAGATGATAGTGCGGCGAAGATGGGAAGTGTTGTGCTATACTACCGCCGCCGTGGTTGTTCCTGTGGTGAAGGAAATTTATGCAAATTTGCACGAAATCAACCAGGGAGTCGTTTATGTGCGAGGTAGATGGATCACTTTCACTCCTGCATGGATTAATAAATTATACATGATCAAGAACGTTCCTGTCTACCACTATTCTAACTTCGTCTTGATAAGAAACCAGATGAATGAAATTTACCAATATTTAACGGATGAAGCTGAAGACTAGGAAATGAGAGAAAACGGGTATGTTAATTTTTCTGTGACACTCCTAAATCCTGTTTCGAAACACTGGAACTTTTCATTTCTGTGAAACTGTTACCAACAATGAAGATCGGTAAAGTTTTGAAAGAAAGTACTATTCTGAATTACTGCATCCAAAGGGGACGGCCGATCGATATTGGATCTATAATTGTGTAGTCGATTTTGGGCCTGATTTTCATAGATCAACTTATGGGCTTCGACACCCTTCCAAAATTTTCTCACTTTGCAGTCAGTTCCAAGTGTCCTACAAAAATTGGGAAAAGGTACTTCTACCTTGGAAGCCTTTGGACACAACTGAGAGATTCCCAGCTTTTGAAGATGAAAATGACATGACTATCATAGTAGATTAAGCATCTCATAATTCACTGCCAATTCAACCCTTAATTCCTGATAAGACTCTGGTGATCTTGCGCACAATCAAGAAATTGGAGAAGGAGGTGAAAAATTTCATGAATGCGATTAGTAACATCTCTGATTTCTTCGATCATCTTGACTAGAGAATGAAGGAACATTTTGAGCACTCTGGACATTTAGAAGATAGTTTGATACGATTGATGAGGAGGATGAAATTGATAGAAGAGGATTTTACTGAAGAATTTCCATTCCGACCCTTCTACAACCTCTTCCTGCATGTGCAATCAATGGGTGATCTAAGAGGAGAATCTAATATTGAATCTGATGAATAGTAGATTTATATTGCTACCTGTTTCTTTATGTGTGTAATTTGATTTGAACTTTGCATTTGCTTTGTTTTAGAATTATGCTTTAGATCTCTGTATAGTTGAGACTAAGCATAGGATGTTTGTTTTCAGCATTTTGAGTGTTGTGGCTTGGATTGCGACGCTGAATTAATGTATTGAGGTTGAGAAAATACCAAACTTAGGTGTGTTATGTAATGTGTATTGTACCCCTTGGAATTTATATATAAATGTGATGTTTTGTGTTGTGAAAATTTATTTATGATAAGTACATCATTTAATCACTTAAAATTATGTCTATAATGATTGAACGGATGTCGTTGAGGCTTGAAATTGATCAAAATTGCAAAAATCCAGAAATTGAACGAAATCAATAGAGCCCGCCGACGGCGCCCTCGACGCCGTCGACGACGGATTTTTCCCGAGAGTTATGTTTAGTTTTCAATAGAGCGCGCTGACGGTGCAGAACACCTCGCTGCCGACGAGCTTGCAAAAAAAACACCTTTTAACCGCAATTTTGACCAATCAACCGCCACTATTCATCATCCCCTTCCTCCTAAAAATGTAATGTTTGACCTAAGGCTTGAGAGATCTTGGATTTGGGGCGATTTCAAGGCTTTTTTACACCGAATTTCATCTTCTCTAGGTAAGAGCTTCACTCCAAACTAAAAATATTTGATTTTCACCATGGACTTCTTCCACATTGAGGACATCCAAAAAATTTGAGAATGCGAAGAAAATATTGGGAAGAAATTCATGGAACTTAGTGTTGAACTCTTAGAATTACTTTTGGAAGCCATTATTTCCATATTTGAAGTATATGTTGATATTTTTCTATGATTGTGATTAGATTGAAATGGCTCCACGTCAAAAGAGGTGAATTGAGTTCGACGAGTCTCGCTTCATCAATGCGAAGGCTCAATCAAGAATTACTTATGTATTTGAAGTAAAGAAGTGTATACAAGATTGAGTTTTTGAAAGTTTGGGAAAATAAATTGAACGAGTTATTGCCGAGCGGAGGTGGGAAAAATTTTGTTACACCACCAATAAGGCTGTTGCAAATATTGTGAAGGAATTCTATGCCAATGTATTCTATTCTGAAGACAGAATTGTTCAATTGCGTGGATTTCCTATTGAATTTAATGCCGCCCGCATCAACAGCTTTTACAAAGTCGCAGACTCTTATAGCTGCCACTATGAATCCTTCAGTACAATGGAAGGCCCCTGAATGATGTGACCCTGAATGATGTGATCAACATGATGTGATCAACTTTCTCACTGATAAGAAAGGAACGTGGAAGATTAAGCAACAAGAACGGGTAAATTTTTCTGCTTCCATGTTGAATGCCACCTCTAAGGCGTGACACTATTTGATTT
>NW_018165637.1:11115-11970 GCF_001263595.1 Phalaenopsis equestris
TGTATTCAGAATAATAGAACTATAAATGTGGGGAGAATAATTTTTAAGAATATATTGACTACGGCAAGGAGTGAAACAAGGGGAGGTCGAGGACATCCTGGCCTTATTTATGCACTTTACCGACTTTCAGTAGTGGAAGCTGAAAGAGATGAGGAATGGGTTCACCCTATTAAACCCGTTGGTAAAGCTAATTTGAAAACTTATGAATCCCATGAAAAATGGAGAAATGGGAGTAGGAGTCAAAAACCTTCTACTAGTAGTGTACACTCTACAAGTTATGACCTTCCACCTTCTAGTTCCCCTACTCTGACTGATTTGATGAACGAGTTGACCTTGCAGTGGAAGAGTATAGAGTTAATAAATGAAAGGATTGGAGGTTTAGAACGTCGATATGATTATGATAGTGAGTACCTTCAAAGGCATTCAAATTTTGAGGTAGCTTATTACGAAGCTCAGACCCGACACTACTGAGGTGAGCCTCATGTTTCTTTCCTTGAGTGCCCCCGATATACTCAGTATCAGCCCAATCCACCTGCTGAGCAAGGAGATGAAGACATAATTTGGGATTTTGATATCTAAATGTAATTGATGTACTTGTACTTGTACTTTTATTTTTGTGTTCTTTTGTAATAGAAATGGAAGTTTATGTGTATTTGGACTTTCAGTTTTTTATTATTATGTTGTACTTGAATGATTTTTAATCTTTGTTATAAAGTTAGTGTGGTAGTTAAATTTGCATGTGTAGTATAATAGATGTTGAGTAGTATTTTGTGGATTGTAATGTAATGTGATTTTTATTTTGCATTTTAATTGTAATTTGTTTTGTATAGTATTGTGGTTGTGTTAGGAAATATT
>NW_018165637.1:12596-12841 GCF_001263595.1 Phalaenopsis equestris
TTAAAGGCTATCTAGATATAGTAATCCTCACTTGAAAAAAGAAAAAGAAAGGATTGAAAAAAATCCCTGAAAATAAAAATATATATATACAATATTGAAAGCAATCCAAATGAAAAAGAGAAAAGAAAGAAAAAAAATATGAAAGTGAGGAGAAGCTTGAGGATATGCTTAATAAAAAATTGGCTTCACTGGACCTTCCTAAAGGGAAAACCTAAATACATTCCTGAACTTATATTTATGGATTA
>NW_018165637.1:12893-13898 GCF_001263595.1 Phalaenopsis equestris
TATTGCAACATATAGTCATTCTTGAAATAAATAAAAGACTAGAACTCTTAAACTTGATGACTAGATAATCTAGTAGCTACAGAGTTAATTTAATTTCTTGAATTTTTTCTGAAAATCTCACTATGGTATTTATCTAAATCAAATTTATAGTATTTCTGAATTAAAACTTTACTACAGTAGATCACAACTTTTATGTAGTACTAAAATTACTTGAGGACAAATATTGGTTAAGTTTGGGGGATTTTGACCAAAAAAAATATGTTGAGATTTTCATACTTATTTTATACTGTTTTTGATGATATTGCACTTTAAAGAAAGGTATTTTTTATGTTTTGTTGTAGGAATGATGAATTAGGGTCATTGGAGCAAAACATTGCAAAAAGGAGCGAATTTGGAGCAAAAAGGACCAAAATGTGAAGATTTGAACTAGGGCGCCGACGGCGAGAATTTCCCGAGACTGCAGAATTATTTCACTTTGAAGGTCCGCCGACGGTGCCCTCGCCGACGGCCCCCTCGAGGCCGCCGACAGCGAGCTCGGCGGTTATCTCCAATTAGATTTGGATAAGGACAAATTTTAGGACGAATTTTGGAGGGGTGCTTAGGCAACTCTTGGGAAAGCTCATCCACAACTTTAAAAGAAGATTTTGGCCAAAAATTGAAGAGGTCCTGGGTGTTAGAAAGGATAAAAAATAAAGAAGAGGAGGCTCAAAATTGAAGTGTGGAAAAAGTGTAGAGAGCCTAAATTGTGAGGAATTCTTTGAGAGATTGTAAGAGTGGAGAAAAAGTGAGAGATTTCTTCCTCCTTGCCGCTTCGAAGAGGAATTCTGTGTGTTGTAAAGAAAGGAAGAGATTCAGAGGAACTTCAAGGAGTTTTCTTGGGTAAATATTAGAGATAAGTTTATTTATTGTTGTAGTTGTTTGACTTTGCTTTTATATATGAATTTCTATATGAATTTTGAGTTACCCATTAGAACTGAGTAGTTTTCTCTGTCTTTCTCCTTGTCT
>NW_018165637.1:14355-15149 GCF_001263595.1 Phalaenopsis equestris
TTTGGCACAATACAAATTGAACTGATTCACTTTATCCATTCACTATAATTTCTTGACAAGAAGAAGGATGCTTTCTTATATATTGAATATCACATTAAAAACCTCATTAACATATTTAGTTATTTAATAGTTATTAAAATTACATATTTATTTCAATTGCCTCTTAGTGATAGATAAGTAAATTGAATTTCGTTATTGTGATTAAAGTATTGCTTTTCTAAAATCTTAGTTCGTAGTTCTAATATTAATATTACTCTTATTACTCTCTGTGGGATCGATATTTAGGACTTCATTAGAGCCCTATATTACTTGAGTGATACGTATACTTGTATTGATAAGCGTAACTTTATAATTATTGAATATTTATTACATCCATTTTTATCAAATCTATAATTGTTATTAAGTTTTGGTACAGTTGCTGAGGAATTAATTCTTTTAGCAGCAGTATTAAATACTTATATTTTTAAACATATATAAAGTCGCGGTCAAGCGCCGTTGCTGGGGAGTGAGTAAACAAAAATTACAATTAGAGTAACGGACAAATTAGGATTATTAGAAAATTTTTAGTGGAATTGCAAGTTAATTTTATATTTAGTTAATTGTTTTACTGTGTACTGATTTCAAATTGTATGCGTAAATTTGGACCTGAAAATCTTATACCCTACGATTCAGAATTTGAACGCACCGTTAGAAAAATTTTAAGATTGAGAAGAGAACCTAGAAATTCTGATACAATGAAAAACAACATGAACAATCAAGGAATAGAGAATGAACACCACACCAACCTAGACCCT
>NW_018165637.1:15226-17402 GCF_001263595.1 Phalaenopsis equestris
TATCCATTCATTTGATGTAGCTGCTAATTCATTTGAGCATAAACCTGCTATTATCCAAATGATACAAAACAATCAATTCGGATGTACACTAAATGAAGATCCTAATTTACACCTCGCTAGTTTTTTAGAAATTCTTGCTACTTTTAAATATGACAGAGTTTCGAACAATGCTGTTAGACTTAGACTTTTTCCTTTTTCACTATGGGATAAGGCTAAGATGTGGTTAAATTTTTTAGCACCAGGATCTATTAGAACTTGGGGAGAACTTTCACAGAAATTTCTATCAAAATATTTCTCTCCATCCAAAGCTGCTAAACTTAGAAATGACATAACATCGTCATGTCAAATTGATGGAGAGTCAATATACGAAGCTTGGGAGAGATTTAAAGATCTTCTTAGGAAATGCCCTCATCATTCCAGATTTAGAATATCGACTTACACCAATGAAAATTATTGTGAAGAAACCACCACCATCATTTTCTCAAAAATTGAAGCAACACCAACAGAATGATAATTTTCCAAATTTTTCGAAATTCTTAAGAAGTAAATTCTTAAGAAGTTAACGAAGAAGTTAACGATAAATATTTCCTTCATAGAAGCTTTAGAGCAAATGCCCAATTATGTAAAATTTAT
This sequence comes from Phalaenopsis equestris, assembly GCF_001263595.1. Taxonomy (NCBI): domain Eukaryota; kingdom Viridiplantae; phylum Streptophyta; class Magnoliopsida; order Asparagales; family Orchidaceae; genus Phalaenopsis; species Phalaenopsis equestris. The sequence continues at coordinate 15,860 of NW_018165637.1, forward strand.
GAAAGATTTTCTGAATAAGAAAAGAAAGTTCATGGATAACAAAACTGTTGCACTTAGCGAGGAGTGTAGTACAATTATTCAGAAAAAGCTTCCTGAAAAATTAAAAAATCCTGGCAGTTTCACTATAACGTGTGCTATCAGTGAAAAATTCTATGAAAGAGCCTTATGTAATTTGGGAGCCAACATTAATCTTATGCCTCTATGAATTTTCAATAGATTAGGATTAGGAGAAGTCTCACCGACTTCTGTAACTCTTCAGTTAGTGGATCGTTCAGTTTCATATTCTGAGGGAGTTATAGAAGATGTGTTAGTAAAAGTGGATAAATTTATTTTTCCTGTGGATTTCATTATTTTAGACATGAAGGAAGATAAAGAAATACCTATCATTTTAGGGAGACTATTTTTAGCTACTGGAAAAGCTATGATAGATGTTTAAAAAGGAGAATTAACTATGAGAGTTAACGATCAAGAAGTGGCGTTTAACATTGCGAAATCTATGAAAAACCTTTCTGTTGAAAAAGATAATGAATGTTTTCGCATGGAAATTAGTGAACATCTATTGAATGAACATTCTATAGAACATTTTGAAGAGAGTAATGAAGTTATTTTGGACGAATTAGAAAATGAAGAATTTAGACAAATTAGAAAATGAAGAATTAGATTATGTTCAGGAAAGATTTGAGATATTGGATAATACATAAAATGCTGATAAGAATCTAGTTCTGCCAATTATAAAACCACTTGAACTTGAGTTGAAAATATTGCCTAGCTACTTAAAGTATGTGTTTCTGGGAGACTCATCTACATTACATGTTATTATATCTTCAGAATTAAATGATTTGCAAGAGCAAAGACTGTTAGATACATTGAAAAGATATAAGAAAGCTTTTGGCTGGACCTTAGCTGATATTAAGGGAATCATTCCTTCAATCTGTATGCACAAAATTATACTAAATGAACAATATAAACCAAGAGTTGATCCACAAAGGAGATTAAATCCAATGATGAAAGAAGTAGTTAAGAATGAAATTTTGAAATGGTTAGATACTAGAATTATATATCCTATTTCAGATAGTGCGTAGGTAAGTCCAATTCATTGTGTTCCTAAGAAAGGAGGAGTGACAGTTGAAACAAAAGAAAATAATGAATTAATACCTATCAGACAAGTTAATGGGTGGCGTATTTGCATTGATTATAGAAAATTAAACAATGCCACCTCTACCATTCCTAGATCAAATAGTAGATAGACTTGCTGGGCAAAAATATTTTTGCTTTTTAGATGGATATACCGGTTACCATCAAATTCCTATTGCTCCTGAGGATCAAGAAAAGACAACATTTACTAGTCCTTCTGGAACTTTTGCTTTTCAAAGAATGCCTTTTGGATTATTTAATACATTTGCAACATTCCAAAGATGTATGATGTCTATATTTAGTAAGTTAATTGATGATGGATTGGAAGTATTTATGGATGATTTCTCTGTATTTGGAACATCATTTGACACATGCTTAAATTATCTTGAAAAAGTTTTAGAGTTATGTG
>NW_018165637.1:17813-18951 GCF_001263595.1 Phalaenopsis equestris
AGGTATGAAAAGATTTTTAAAGTTATATACTATGTTAGTAAAACTCTTAATGATGCACAAATTAACTATACTGTTACTGAAAAAGAGTTACTCTTGTGTATGCTTTGGAAAAATTTAGATCTTACTTAATTGGAGCTAAATGTGTTGTGCAAACTGATGACTCTGCTATTAAATATCTAATTAAAAAAAAAGGATGCCAAACCAAGGTTGATAAGGTGGATACTTTTGATGCAAGAATTTGATCTTGTGATTATTGATAAAAGGGAACTGATAAAAAAATTACTGTTCATTTGTCGATATTAGAAAACCATGAATTATCTGACACCGACAATGAAATTACAAACAGTTTCCCTGATGAACAACTTTATAATATTAATGAGTGGAAAATATCATGGTATGCTGATATTGTTAACAATATTGTAAGTGATATTTTGCCACATATGCTGACATTGCAACAACAAAGGAAATTCATTCATGATGCAAAAGCATATTTTTGGGATGAGCCTTATTTATATAAACAATATAAGGATCTGATTATGAGAAGATGCGTACCTTATGAAGAAATTGAGCTCATCATTCAGAAATGTCATGATCTGAATTTGGAGGACATTTTGGGATTGATAAAACTGCTTATAAAATTTCAAAAGCTGGATTTTGTTGGCCTACTTTCTTTAAAGATATTTATAGATACCTAAAAACTTGTGATCGATGTCAACAAATAGGCAATATAACTACAAGAAATGAAATGCCTCTGAATTTCATGTTAGAAGTTGTGATCTTTGATGTTTGGGGATTAGATTTCATGGGACCATTTACTCCTTCATTTGGGAAGTTATATATATTAATTACAGTAGACTAAGTTTCTAAATGGATTGAAGCACAAGCTTTACCTCGTTTTCACGCTAAAAGTTTTTCAAGGTTTTTAATGAAAAATATTTTCACTAGATACAGAATGCCTAGAATGATTATCACTGATGGAGGATCCCATTTTAGGAATAGATACATTCATAGATTGGTAGAAAAATTTAATATTAATCATAGAATCTCTACTGCCTATCATCCTCAAACAAGTGAGTTAGGTGAAGTTTCTAATAGAGAGATTAAATAAATACTTGAAAAGACTGTAAACCCTAGTAGA
>NW_018165637.1:18991-24426 GCF_001263595.1 Phalaenopsis equestris
CACTAGACTAGATACCGCATTATGGGCTTACAGGACTGCTTATAAAACTCTTATTGGAATGACTCCTTACAGACTAATTTTTGGAAAGACTTGTCACTTACCAGTAGAATTGGAGCATAAATCATATTGGGCGATTAAATTATAATTTGAAAATTTGAAAAATACTGGTAAGAAGAGATTGTTACAATTAAATGAATTAGAAGAATTAAGAAATGAATCTTATGATAACGACAAAATTTATAAGGAGAAACTAAAGTTATGGCATGATCAGAAGATTAACCAGAAGAACTTTGAACCGACACAAGAAGTATTGCTTTACAATACTAGACTGAAGTTATTTCCTAGGAAATTGAAGCCTCGTTGGTTAGGACCCTTTACTGTGACTCAAGTTTATACTTACGGAGCTGTTGAAGTTGAAGATCACATAACTGGAAATATATTTAAAGTAAATGAACACAGATTAAAACCATATTTTGAGGGTAAAAGACCAAATTTTAAAGATGTTTTAATGTCCAGTCAACCTGAATAACACCTGAATAGGTCGAGCTGACGACGTTAAACCAAGCGCTTTATGGGAGGCAACCCATAATTATCTTTATTTTTATTGCGATTATAATAACTTTTATTTGAAATTATCGTTAGTTTGTGGTAGTATTAAGCTCTACTGCTCTTATTTACCATTGAATCATCATAAGAATTGGATCCATGAAGAAAAATTGGAACGCATTTGGACTAGAGCAAAACTATACAATTTTTGTCATGGGCACCGACGGTGCCATCGACGCTGTCATCGGTGGGTTTCCCGAGAGTCCAGGCAAAATAAATACTGAGGCTCGCCGATGACGCCCTCGACCCCATCGATGGTGAGACCAGTGAGATGGCGATTTTTAGAGTTTGAATGGCGGTTTTTGGGCGGGAGTTACCCTTTTAAACTCCCAAATTTGAATCTTAAAGTCATATTTCTACAAAAAAGAAGTGAAACTCCACCAATTTCATTTCTATGGCATCAAATTCCCTTGATAATCCCAGAATGCGAGTGTTCAATCGACAAATGTTTATTAGTGCGGAAGCGCAGCGAATCTTCAACAAGGTACTGATGAAGAAAAGATTGAACAAGGAATGAGGATTTGTAAATCGAGGATTGAGTAATCTCTCGACTGCAATTGAAGAGATGATAGTGCGGCAAAGATGGGAAGTGCTGTGTTATACTACCGTCGTCGTGGTTGTTCCTGTGGTGAAGGAAATTTATACAAATTTGTACGGAATCAACCACGGAGTCGTTTATGTGTGATGTAGATGGATTAATTTCACTCCTGCATGGATCAATGAATTATACATGATCGAGAACATTCCTTTATGATCGAGAACATTCCTTAATTATACATGATCGAGAACATTCCTTTCTGCCACTATTCTAACTTCTTCCCAACAAGAAACCAGATGAATGAAAATTACCAATATTTAACGGACAAAATTGAAGAGTGGGAAATGAGAGAAAACGGGTATGTTAGTTTCCTTACGACACTCCTAAATCCCGTTTCGAAACACTAGCACTTTTCATTTCTGGGAAACTGTTACCAACAATGAAAATCGGTAAAGTTTCGAAAGAAAGTGCTATTCTAAATTACTGCATCCAAAGGGGACTGCCGATCGATATTGGATCAATAATTGTGAAGTCAGTTTTGGGCCTGATCATTCATAGATCAACTTATGGGCTTGGACACCCTTCCACAATTTTCCCACTTTGTAGTCAGTTCCATGTGTCCTATAAAAATTGGGAAAAGGTACTTCTACCTTGGAAGCCTTTAGACCCAACTGAGAGTTTACCAGCTTTTGAAGATGAAAATGACATGACTATTATAGTAGATCAAGCATCTCAGAATTCACTGCCAGTTCAACCCTTAATTCCTGACAACTCTGGTGATACTGCGCAGAATCAAGAAATTGGGGAAGGAGGTACAAAATGTCATGAATGTAATTAATAATATCTCCGATTTCTTCGATCATTTAGACTGGAGGACGAAAGAACATTTGAGCACTCTAAACATTTGGAAGATAGTTTGATACGACTGATGAAGAGGATGAAATTAATAAAAGAGGTCTCCACTGAAGAATTTCCATACCGACCCTTCTACAACCTCTTCGTTCATGTGCAATCAATGGGTGATCTCAGAGGAGAATCTAGTATTGAATCTACAATGCTGAATTAATGTATTGAGGTTGAGAAAATATCAAACTTAGGTGTGTTATGTAACGTGTATTGTACCCCTTAGAATTTATATATAAATGTGATGTTTTGTGTTATGAAAGTTTATTTGTGATAAGTACATCATTTAATCACTTAAAATTATGTCTATAATGGTTGAACGGAGGTCGTTAAGGCTTGAAATTGATCGAAATTGCAAAAATTAGGAAGTTTAACCAAATCAATAGAGCCCGTCGACGGCGCCCTTGATGCCGCCAATGGCGGATTTTCCCCAGAGTTATGTTTAATTTTCAATAGAGCGCGCTGACGGCGTCGAACACCCCGCCGACGATGAGCTCACCAAAAAACACCTTTTAACCACAATTTTGACCAGTTAACTGCCACTATTCAACATCCCCTTCCTCCTAAAAACGTAATGTTCGACCTAAGGCTTGAGATATCTTGAATTTGGGGCGATTTCAAGGCTTTTTGACACCGAATTTGATCTACTCTAGGTAAGAGCTTCACTCCAAACTAAAAATATTTGATTTTTACCATGGACTTCTTTCACATTGAGGAGATCCAAAAAAATTGAGAATGTGAAGAAAATATTGAAAATATTGTGTGAAGAAAATATTGGGAAGAAATTCATGGAACTTAGTATTGAACTCTTAGAATTACTTTTGGAAGCCTTTATTTGCATATTTGAAGTATATGTTGAGATTTTTCTATGATTGTGATTAGATTGAAATGGCTCCAAGTCAAAAGAGGAGAATTGAGTTTGACGAGTCTCGCTTCATCAATGCAAACGCTCAATCAAGAATTACTTCTGTATTTGAAGTAAAGAAAAGTATACAAGATCGAGTTTTTGAAAGTTTGGGAAAATAAATTGAACAAGTTATTGCCTAGCGGAGGTGAGAAAACTTTTGTTACACCACCAATAAGGTTGTTGCAAATATTATGAAGGAATTCTATGCCAATGTATTCTATTCTGAAGATGGAATCATTCAAGTGCGTGGATTTCCTGTTGAATTTAATGCCGCCCGCATCAACAGCTTTTACAAAGTCCCAGACTCTTATAGCTGCCACTATGAATCCTTCAGTACAATGGAAGGCCCCTGAATGATGTGATCAACTTTCTCACTGATGGGAAAGGAACGTGGAAGACTAAGCAATGAGAACGGGTAAATTTTTCCTATTTTATTTCTTCTACTCTGTTACCGACCTATCACCATAGTGAGGTAACTAGAGATAGAACTATTCTGAATTTTTGTATTCAGAATAATAGAACTATAAATGTGGGGAGAATTATTTTTAAGAATATATTGACTACGACAAGGAGTGAAACAAGTGGAGGTCTAGGACATCCTGACCTTATTTATGCACTTTGCCGACTTTCTAGAGTGGAAGCTGAAGGAGATGAGGAATGGGTTCACCCTATGAAACCCATTAGTAAAGCTAATTTGAAAACTTATAAATCCCATAAAAAAATGGAGAACTGGGAGTAGGAGTCAAGAACCTTCAACAAGTAGAGATGTCCCCTCTACAAGTTATGACCTTCCACCTTCTAGTTCCTCTACTCTGACTGATTTGATGAACGAGTTGACCATGCAGTGGAGGAGCATAGAGTTAATAAATGAAAGGATTGGAGGTTTAGAACGTCTATATGATTATGATAGTGAGTACCTTCAAAGGCATTCAAATTTTGAGGTAGCTTATTACGAAGTTCAGACCCGACACTACTGAGGTGAGCCTGATGTTACTTTCCTTGAGTGCCCCCGATATACTCAATATCAGCCCAATCCACCTGCTGAGCAAGGAGATGAAGGCATAGTTTGGGATTTTGATATCTAAATGTAATTGATGTACTTGTACTTGTACTTTTATTTCTGTGATCTTTTGTAATAGAAATGGATGTTTATGTTTATTATTATGTTGTACTTGGATGATTTTTAATCTTTGTTATAAGGTAAGTGTGGTAGTTAAATTTGCATGTGTAGTATATTAGATGTTGAGTAGAAGAAGTTGTTAGTATTTTGTGGATCGTAATGTAATGTGATTTTTATTTTGCATTTTAATGTTTCATTGTTTTGTTTAGTATTAGAAAATATTGTGCTTATTTAATGTTCTAGTTTTATACTTATTTCAAAATTTCATTACCCAGAAATTTCTCTAACGATTTATGTGTAGAAAGCTCCTAATATTACAGACCAGGTGAAGTAGAAATTTTGAGAAGGCCTACAAAAATTTTAGAATGATGAAAATGCCTAAAATACTGAGGTATGAATTATATTTAGAGTTTTTATTTCCACCTATATTATTTCATATTGAAAAATTTAAGTTTGGGGGAGGGAAGAAAAATATTAACTATTAGATGTCCTTTATTTAATTATTTTCAAAAATTATTTAAATGATTTATGTAGTGAATTTAATTCAGGTAACTATATTTTTGTAACTATTTAAATATTATGGTAGATTTAAGGAAATATTTTTGTAATGAAGATTAATTTTGTAACTTAAGATATTTAGTATTAGAGAATAAGATTATAGTTAATTATTTAAAGTAAAGGAAACTATATTTTGAAGTATTAAGAATCTGGAAATTAAATTGAAAAGAAAAGATTGGGGCTCAATGATGTAAAAAACTATGAAATATTTATAAGGTAAAGGAATGCTTTGAGTTTCAAATTTAAGGAAAGAAATGTGATGTCAAAATCATTAAAGGCTATCTAGATATATTAATCCTCACTTGAAAAAGGAAAAAGAAAGGATTGAAAAGAGAAAAGAAAGAAAAAAATATGAAAGTGAGGAGAAGCTTGAGGATATGCCTAATCAAAAATTGGCTTCACTGGACCTACCTAAAGGGAAGACCTAAATACATTCCTGAACTTATATCTATGGATTAGATCTTTTACTAGTAATGTTCTCATGAAGTTCCTATCATTTGAATATTCTAAGTGACTTAATATTACAACATATAGTCATTCTTGAAATAAATAGAAGACCAGAGCTCTTAAAATTGATGATTAAATAATCTGGTAGCTACAGAGTTAATTTAATTACTTGAATTTTTTCTGAATATCTCACTATGGTATTTATCTAAATCAAATTTATAGTATTTCTGAATTAAAACTTTACTACAGTAGATCATAACTTTTATGTAGTACTAAAATTACTTGAGGACAAGTAATGGTTAAGTTTGGGGGATTTTGACCAAAGAAAAATATGTTGAGATTTTCATACTTATTTT
>NW_018165637.1:24521-24800 GCF_001263595.1 Phalaenopsis equestris
TTTCATACCTATTTTACACTGTTTTTTATGATATTGCACTTTAAAGAAAGGTATTTTTGATATTTTGTTGCAGGAATGATGAATTAGGGTCATTGGAGCAAAAAGAAGCAAAAAGGAGCAAATTTGGAGCGAAAAGGACCAAAATGTGAAGATTTGAACTAGGGCGCCGACGGCAAGAATTTTCCGAGACTCCAGAATTAATTCACTTTAAAGGTCTGCCGACGGCACCCACGAGGCCGCCGACGGCGAGCTCGGCGGGGGGGTGTGGTGTTGGAAGGT
>NW_018165637.1:24882-29853 GCF_001263595.1 Phalaenopsis equestris
ACTCAAAATTGAAGTGTGAAACAAGTGTAGAGAGTCTAAATTGTGAGGAATTCTTTGAGAAATTGTAAGAGTGGAGGGAAAGTGAGAGATTTCTTCCTCCTTGCCGCTTCAAAGAGGAATTCTGTGTGTTGTAAAGAAATGAAGAGATCCAGAGGAACTTCAAGGAGTTTTCTTGGGTAGATATTAGAGATATGTTTATTCATTGTTGTAGTTGTTTGACTTTGCTTTTATATATGAATTTCGAGTTTTTTTTGTGTTTTCTCCATGAGATCTGAGTAGTTTTCTCTATCTTTTTCCTTGTCTTGAGATTTGTGAAATGGTGATTTGAATTGATGGAGTCATGAAAATGTTAAAGAAATTGTGATGATCTTCTCACTTCAATCTTAATTTACTTTCAATCTGGCCAATTGATTTGTTAAAATATGTTGAGTTTTACAATTAAAGTGAGGATTTACAATTATTACTATTGGAGATTTTAGAGTGACAGACAAAAATCCCCAATTTGGTCCTATCGTTTGGGTGCTGAAGTATAGATGTTAGCCCTCAGGAGAGGAGAACGTGGGAGCTCCAAAGTGGGAGCCGGTATCCTCCCAGCCTAGCTGCAGATTTAGTAAACAAGTGTAGGATTAGTCAATGTTCTTTATGCCTGGACCAAAGGGCAAAGAATAGGTATGCTCCTATTTGGCACAATACAAATTGAACTAATTCACTTTATTCATTCACTATAATTTCTTGACAAGGAGAAGGAAGTTTTCTTATATATTGAATATCACATTAAAAACCTCATTAGCATAATTAGTTATTTGATAGTTATTAAAATTATATATTTATTTCAATTGCCTATTAGTGATAAATAAGTAAATTGAATTTCGTTGTTGCGATTAAAGTATTACTTTTCTAAAATCTTAGTTTGTAGTTCTAATATTACTCTCTGTGGGATCAATATCTAGGACTCCATTAGAGGCCTATATTACTTGAGTGATACGTATACTTGCGCTGATAAGTGTGACTTTACAATTATTAAATATTTATTACATCCATATTTATCAAATCTATAACTGTAATTAAGTTTTGGTACAATTGCTGAGGAATTAATTCTTTTAGCAGGAGTATTAAATACTTATATTTTTAAGCATATATAAAGTAGCGGTCACCTCTCCCAAAGTTTGTCCCTTCTCCAGGTGAATTCATGACAAATATATCCCAGATCAAACAACTCTGAAGCTTGAATGTTGTCATTGAATGTATTCATTATGGAGTAATTAAGGGGCTTGTCTCCTTTCTTTTTAGAGGGGGAGGCAAGGCAGTTAAAGTCACCCCCAACAACCATCTGTCAACAGCAATTTGGCTGATGTTGTTTAGTTCCTGCCGTAGCTCTTCTCTAGCTATTCTAGTGCACCCAGCATACACTATGGTAGCCATGCCAAAGTGACCTTCCAAATCAAAGGAGAAATGAAGTAGTTGTTGATGATCTTGTAGTATGGAACATTTCAATTCCACTCTACAAAATACTCAAATTTTATTATTACAATTAGGAAATAGTTCAAAACTATGGAAAAGTTTGAGGAATTTTTGGGGATTATGGTGAACCAAAGGCTCAAAAATGTCCTTACACCATAATTTGTGTTTTCTATTTAAATATTGCAGCCTTTTTAGAGAAAGGGAGTTGGGCAATCCCCCTTATATTCCAATAGAGAAAGTTAATCATGGTTAAAGGACTTTGCTCTCCCTTTAGTGAGCCAGGTGAGAGATTCCGTTCTAGTTTAGTATGAACTTTCTGCCTCCAAAATATAAGTATCATCCTGGGCATCTGCAAGAATTTTCTTCTTTTTCCTTCCCTTCTGTGTTTGTTATTCATGTTCTATTAACTGTTGCATTTCCTGAACCAAGTCTGGAGCTGGGCCTAATTGTAATATAACTTCATTATGTTGTGGGTTATCTTCAGGTACAAGTTCTTCAACTAAGTCTGGGTCAGGATCAATAGCAGTGTGGTCAACATCAAGTCCAATAGATTTCCCCACACTTTGTACAACAATTGTGTCTTTCTCTAGTGCCACCTCTAGATCTTCCACCTCATCAGTATTCATTACAAATTGTGCATCATTGTTATCCCTCTCCAGATTCTTCATATGGTTTTCTGGTGTACTTTTTCCTTCATCTAGTTTTGTTGAAGGTTTTAAACTTGGGTGCAGTCTATAACAATGATCATTAGTATCTACAAACATACTGCAGTGGCTGCAGTAGTGGGGCTGCTGTTCCATTATGATGGGTTGTCAGTACCCATCATTAGCTATCCCAAGCCATACCTCCTCAATAGGAGGCAAGGTGATATCTCTCTCTATAAAGATTCTGGCCACAGATGGCCTTGAAAGGTTAAATGTTGAGATATCTAATTTCATTAGATGACCCAGTAAGGCACTAATAGAGAACAACACTCTATGATTAAAGAAATGGAGTTTCAAATTGGGGAGTTTATACCAAATGAGTATAATTGGTAGTTCTATCTTTGGATCAAAAGCTGGGGTCCACTTTAGTAGCTTCATGGAGCAATCCTCAATCTGAATAAACTTCTCTGAAAACACCTTTGCATGATCTTCCTCTTTGGTTAGATGAATCATGCCATGCCTTCCATCAAGAAGACCAATTTTCCAATTCTCCACTAGCTTCAATTCATCAAATTTTTTTCCTAATAGAGTCCACCTTGGGATGAGTGAACAATCAGCCTGAGAAATTTCAATAATAAAATTCTCGAGGATACCCGTGTTAGCGTTAGTATGCGCTTTAATGGAAGGTACTTTTGTGTTTTTCTTTTAGATAAAATTAAAAAGGTGAAAATGCTTAAAGGAGTGAAAAAGGATGAAATTTGTAGCAAAAACGTGAAAAATGTGCAAGCAAATAGGTGAAAAATTGGATAGGTGAAAAATTGGGCAAAAGTATTTTGACGCCTAAGCGCCAGATCTGGCACTTAAACACCAGTTAAACAGAAAAGGCCACGCCTAAGCGTCAGTGGCCCCGCGCTTGAGCGCCATTGGCAGTTATTGGATGAGTAAATTCAATTTTTACAAATTTTGAAGAGGTTTTGAGGCACCTATTGGCTTAATAGGTGGTTACAACCACCATAGACAAAAATTATTTCAAAAGGATGCATCTCTTAAGGAAATACATCGAATCAAGACACATTTTGAAGAGATACCAATGCACCTTTTGGAGAATTATAAAAGAAGGAAGATTGAGACTTTGAAAGGGGTCCTGAAAGTACGGGGAAAGTTTTGAAAGTTCTAAAATTGGAGAGTTAGTTGGAGAGAGTTTCAGGCACCACATATTTATCCTTTTTATTTTAGTTTTATATTGAGTGTTGTAAAAAAGAAGAGATTCAAAGGAGCTTAAAGAGTTTGGTGGAGGATTTGAGATAAGTTTTTATCTTTTGTTTTAGACTACTTTTGGTTTTAACTGAGACTTGTTGTTGGTTTGACAATGATTTTTAATTTTAAACTAAAGTGTGGTTTTGTTTTCTCCATTGATTCTGAGTAGTTTTCTATATCTTTCTTCTTAAAATGATAAGTAATTAAGTGTTGGATGAAAGTTGTGGAGAGTATCGATCTTTAATGTTGGAAGAAGTTGATGATTTAAATCTATGTTCGATGTACTTCATTTACTTCTTAATTTAGCCAATCTAGATGTTAAAATTTGTTGTGAGAACATGTAAGAACCGAGCTGATATTGTTTCAGTAAACAATTGGAAAGAATCAGATGAGGTTGTATGAATGAGAATGTAGTTCATATGATTGAGTGCCAATAAATAGGAAAATATTCATTGAAGGGTATAGAGTTAGAGGACTTTAAGGTGACAGGTTAAAGCCCCCAATTTGGTTTATTGTTTTAGGTTCTGATATGAAATGTTAGCCCCCAGGTGGAGGGAAGGGAACTCTAGAATGAGAGCTAGTATCTTCCCTGCCTAGCCGGTCTTCAGAACTTTTCAAACTTTAAATTAGGTAATGTTCTTTATAGCTTCTCTAGTAAGGGTAAAGAATATTATTGCTCCTAATTGGCAAAACACAATATGCATACTTCCACAACAGAATTTCTATAGTTATTACTGATTCAAGATAAGGAGAAAGATATTTTCATATTTAATGCTTTTCTTCTACAAAAACTCAAGTTGTCTTTTTAAGTTTGTTCTGTTTTTGTCAAAATATTAAAATTACCAAAAATATTTAAACTTTCTTTACTACGAAAACATCTTTAGTTTAAATAATTATCTTTTTAAAAATAAAAAGTTTTCTAAAAAGTGCATATTGCATATCTTCCCTGTGGGTTCGATATTCAGGTCTTAATAAAAAAGTTCTATATTACTTGATAACGATACATATACTTACGAAGTATCCCAATATATATAAATTAAAAGTTGATTTTCTATTTTCTTCAAGATCAAGTTTTTGGTTTTGTTGCAAAATAAGGAAATATAAGTGAAAAATATAATGAGAATTATTTGTGTGTTTAGTTTTATTTTATTTTATGTTAGTGTATGTGTAGTTCAGGTTCTGAAGGATTAGTGTCCTACGATTCTGAATTAGAGAGAACTATTAGAAAAATTAGAAAAACCAAAAAAATTAAAAATCTTGAAAAATCCAAAAAAAATTGCAGAAATGACGAACCAAAATGATCAAAATGCAGAAATTCATCAAGAGTTTAGATTTTTAAGAGATTATGCCAACCCTGCTGTAGATGAACTTCATTGTAGTATTCAAAAACCTACTGTAGTGGCTAATTCATTTGAACTTAAACCTGCTATTATTCAAATGGTATAAAATAATTCATTTGGGGGATCACCAACTGAAAATCCAAATTTACATTTTGCCAATTTTCTAGAATTATGCGCTACATTTAAATACGATGGTGTATCAGATGATGTCATAAAACTTAGGTTATTTCTTTTCTCACTGAGGGATAAAGCTAAGATGTGGTTGAATT
>NW_018165637.1:31325-31638 GCF_001263595.1 Phalaenopsis equestris
TTATAAGCAGTCCTGTAAGCCCATAATGCGGTATCCAGTCTAGTGGACTATTCTACTAGGTTTTACAGTCTTTTCAAGTATTTGTTTAATCTCTCTATTAAAAACTTCAGCTAACCCACTGGTTTGAGGATGATAGGCAATAGAGATTCTATGAATAATATTAAACTTTTCTACCAATCTCTGAATATATTTATTCCTAAAATGTGAGCCCCCGTCAGTGATAATCATTCTAGGCATTCTGTATCTAGTGAAAATATTTTTCATTAAAAAGCTTGAAACACTTTTAGCGTCACAACGAGCTTTTAGCGTCACA
>NW_018165637.1:31648-32091 GCF_001263595.1 Phalaenopsis equestris
AGGTAAAGCTTGCGCTTCAATCCACTTAGAAACGTAGTCTACTGCAATTAATATAGATAAGTTCCCAAATGAAGGAATAAATGGTCCCATAAAATCTAATCTTCAAACATCAAAGATCTCAACTTCTAACATGAAATTCAGAGGCAATTCATTTCTTCTAGATATATTGCCTACTCGTTGACATCGATCACAAGTTTTTATGTATCTATAAACATCTCTAAAGATAGTAGGCCAATAAAATTGAATTCTTTAATTGTAAAGCAAAACTTCTTGTCCTGGTTCAAAGCTCTTTTGGTTAATCTTCTGATCATGCCATAACTTTAGTTTTCCTTATAAATTATGTCGTTATCATAAGTCTCATTTCTTAATTCTTCAAATTCATTTAATTGTAACAATCTCATCTTACCGGCATATTTCAAATTATAATTGAATTCTTTAATCGC
>NW_018165637.1:32191-33442 GCF_001263595.1 Phalaenopsis equestris
GAAAGATTATTTTCCATTACCCTTTCTAGATCAAAAAGTGGATAGACTAGCAGAGCACAAATACTTTTATTTTCTGGATAGATATACTGGTTATCACCAAATATAAATATCTCCTGAGGATCAAAAGAAAATAGATTTTACCAGTCCTTATGGTACTTTTTCTTTTAGAGGATGCCCTTTGATTTATGTAATGCCCCTGCTACATTTCAAAGATATATGATTATAATTTTTTGTGATTTAATTGAAAAAGGGATTGAAGTATTCATAGATGATTTTTCAGTGTTTGCAACTTCGTTTGACTCATGTTTAGAACATTTATCTAAAGTACTTAAGCATTGTGAAGAAACAAATTTAGTCCTTAATTGGGAAAAATGCCAATTTATGGTAGCAGGAGGAATTGTATTAGGTCAATAAATATCAGAAAATGGTATGGAAGTAGATCCTGCTAAAATTCAATTGATCGTTAATTTACTATATCAAACAAATGTAAGGGAAATTAGTAGTTTTTTAGGACATGCTAGATTTTATAGGTGATATATTAAAGACTTTTCAAAGATTGCTAAGCCTTTATGCCATTTACTGGAGAAAGATGCAATTTTCAATTTTGATGAAGCTAAAAGCTTTTAAATTATTAAAAGAAAAATTAATCATTGCACCAATTATAATTTCACCAAATTAGGAAAAACCTTTTGAACTTGTGTGTGATGCAAGTGATTATGCTATTGGAGTTGTTTTCAGACAAAGATATGATAAAATTTTCAAAGTTATTTACTATTATAGTAAAAATCTTAATGAAACTCAAATTAATTATACAACAACTGAAAAAGAGTTACTAGCAATAGTATATGCTTTTGATAAATTTAGATCTTATTTAATTAGAACTCATTGTGTAGTGCATACAGATCATTCTACTATTAAGTACTTAATGAAAAAGAAGGATGCTAAACCTAGACTTATATGATGGATTCTTCTTTTGCAAGAATTTGATTTTGAAATAGTAGATCGAATGGGGACTGAAAATCAATTTGCTGACCATTTTCAGGCTTGAGTTAGAAAAACCACTCTATTTTGAAAAAGAAATTAATGAACGTTTTCCAAAACATTTTTCAGATGAAAAATTATTCACTATTAACGAGTGGCGTGTTCCGTGGTATGCCAACATTGTAAAATTTATTGTTAACAATATTATACCCTATGAAATGACATACCAACAAAAGAGGAAATTTATTTCTGAAGCTAAGACTTATTTTT
>NW_018165637.1:33620-34404 GCF_001263595.1 Phalaenopsis equestris
TTAATGCTTATATCAAAATATGCTTATATCAAAATTTTTGATAGATGTCAAAGAATAGACAATATTTCTAGAAGAAATGAGATGCCCCTCAATTATATGCTAGATGTTGAAATATTTAAAGTTTGGGGATTAGATTTCATGAGACCATTTATACCATCTTTAAAAAATTTATATATTCTATTAGCAGTGGATTATGTATCCAAATGGATAGAAGTTGTTGCTTTACCTCGATGTGATGCTCAAAGTGTTGCAAAATTTTTGAAAACGAACATATTTTGTAGATTTGGGATGCCGAGTGTTATCATTACTGATAGGCGAAATCATTTCAGAAATGCCATAATGGAGAAGTTATTAAGGAAATATCATATAAATCATAGGATTGCTACTGCTTATCATCCTAAGACAAGTGGGTTGACTGAATTATCTAATCAGGAAATTAAAACAATTATGGAAAAACTTGTGAATCCCAAAAAAATGGATTGGTCAGTCAAACATGACTATGCTTTGTGGGCTTATAGGACTGCATACAGAACTCCTATAGAAATGTCCCCATATAGGCTAATTTTTGAGAAAGCTTGTCACTTACCAGTTGAACTTGAGCATAAAGCATATTGGGCGATTAAAGAGTTCAATTATAATTTGAAAGATGTTGGTGAGAAAAGATTATTGCAATTAATTGAGCTTAAAGAGATAAGGAATGAATCTTATGAGAGTGCCAAAATTTATAAAGAAAAGATGAAGATGTGGCATGATCGAAGGATTCTTACTAAAAATTTTCATCCAC
>NW_018165637.1:34491-38147 GCF_001263595.1 Phalaenopsis equestris
TGGATGGGCCCATTTGTTGTGATAAAAGTTTATCCTTATGGAGTTGTGGATATTAAAGATCCTAAGTCTGAGAAAATATTTAAAGGTAATGAACATAGACTGAAACCTTATTTTATAGGGGATCAACATAAATTTAATTATGAAATTATGTTGGGTCAACCAAAATAAGCAAAGGTTAGGTCGGGCTGACGACGCAAAACCAAGCACTTTGTGGGAGGCAACCCATAAGTATCAGTGTGTTTTGTTTTGATTGTTGTTTTGTGTGTGATTAAGAAAATTGGGGTAGTATTTTTGAAACTATTATGTGTTAGTAAAGATTTTAAGAATGAGAATTTAGACTTTAAGTTAACCGGTGCAAAAATGTGCACTGGAGCTTAAGCGCGACAGTTTAAACACATGTACGAAAGTAATATTCTAGAAGGTTTAACCACCAATTAGTTTGTAAAAATGTGTCAAGGTAGTTTCTAAACGTGTCTAGGAGTTATTGGAAGGATTTAGGCCTATAAATAGAAGGTTTTTGTGAAGGAATTCCACCCTAGATCATTTCTAGCCCTAAAAGTCTAAGAGAAAGTGAGATTTAGAGAAAATGTCTTCATGGGAGATGAATTTGAAGAAGAAGGAAGAATGAGGAAGAGATTCATTAGTCAAAGTGCACAAGAGATGTATAATAGTTTCTTAGCCATTAGTATTGAAGGGATATCAGAGAAGATCAACAAAATTGAGAATACTATGGTGTTGACATCACTTTTGGTTGAGGTTTAGTTTTTCCTCTTTAGTAGCCTAAGGTCTAGCCATAGGACTTTCCTATTGACTATTCTTAGAAAACTAGAAACCCTCACCATTAGAAACTCTTCTTATTTACTCAACTTTAAGTTCCACATATTGGTCCTAACCTCTAGCACTTAGTAGGTGGGGTCACGATGGGGGAACTCAAGATGAGTCAACCTTAGGACTGCTGGACCTTAGGGTTGACCCTGGGTGTTGGTCTAGGGCTAAGACACTCACTTACACTCACAATCTCTCACAATCCTAAACTTAAACTTCTAGGCTTTGGTCCCTTCATACTTTTGGGAGACTCGTGTAGGTGGCCCCTAAACCTACTAGCCCTAGGCTAGGATTTAGCTAAGACCACTACATAGAGGACCCAAAATGGGGTTTCCATTCGTCCATGGCTTATTGATTGTGGTTGGCACTCTAACTCTTCCAAAATACCTAACCTAGCCTTTTGCCTCTAAACTCCCACAAATTACCTAGATACCATTGGGACCCCAAATTTGGCTAAAATTTCCAAATTTATCCAAAATACCCAAACTTGTTCAAAAATCATTTTAAACACCTTCAAAACTCCCAAACTACCCAAAATCACCAAAATTTACCAAATTACCAAAATATCCCTCATTAGCCCAAAATTCCAAAAATTCTAAAAAAATTCCAAAAAATCATAAAAATTCCCAAAACCTCCCAAATATTCTCCCAAACCCCCCAAAATATTCCCAATTTTATTTTCCTCAACTACCATATGACTCAATTTAGCCAATTTGACCATCTTTGATCAAAACCCCCAAATTGTACTTTCCCCAAATTGCCCTTTAAAGGCCCATATTTTCCCCAAATCACTCCAAATATTTATCAAATTGGTCTCAATTTACCCCAATTTCAATTATAAACTCAAATTCACTCTTAATATGACCAATATAGACCAAATTCAAACTCAATTAGTCCATCATTTGAGCTTAATTTTGATTTAGATCAAAACCCCAATTTTGGCCTCATGACTTGGTTCCACCAAATTGAACCCATGGCCAACTCAACTTACCAAAATTTATGTTAAAAACCTTCATAATATTCCCATACATCAAACTTGACCTTCAATTATCCTTGGTGAAGCCTCAATTTCATTTGATTTCAACCTAAGTCCAAAAAGCCGCAAATTTTCCCCAAATTGGGCATGTCTCAAAATCTCACCAAATTGATGGCCTTAGCCCCAAAATTTCCACTCCATTCGTTCATGAAAAATCTTCACAACATCTCTCTTGAACATTTGAACCATTTAATTTGGATATATCCCAAGGCTAGCCGAACCTAGACCCATGTCTAGCCCAACATGCCATGTCTAGCCCAACTAGCCCAACATGCCCAAATTGACCAAGTTTAAAAAATCCTTCAAATTGACCCTCCAATTGAGCTCAAAATCATTTAAATTCTTCACCATAAATCTTCATAACAATCATCTACATAATATTGATAAATCAATTGTGTCAGTTGACATGGCTAGCTTAGCCCAAACCCAAGCTTTGATCACTTGAAACCACATTGAACCCATGCACGAAAGATGGCCTAACTACCCCAAAGTCACCAAATTAATGAGCTCCCCCCAGCCATTAGTTGGACCCTAGTGACCAGCTTAAACCTCTAAAACCCACCTAAACTAAGCCATGGACCAAAGGTCCCCTAAATTAAGGGATTTCATTCCATATCTGCTTAAGCATAGGATATTGTTGCCAAAACAAAGCCTAAACACATTAAATTGCTGTGACATATTCCCCTGAGGTCCCTGACCTCCCTGACCACCTCCCCTGGCTGGCCAGCTGGCCTAGTGGCCGAAAAATGGCCAAACCGAGAGCCATCCCCATGGGATTAAACCCAATTCAAACCTAGAGGCCACCTCATCCAAATTAAATGTTGGAGCATCTCTGCCCTCCACCTAGGCAGCACATTTCACCCCACAATTGGCCATGGAAGCAAGCCTTAAGCCATTTTTTAATAAAAGCTCCCCTCCACGACCATGGAGGTAGTGCTGATGGAGGTAGTGCTGAAATTTCCTCTAGTGCTGAAATTTCCTCTGAGAGACTTCTCCAAATTGATCCCAAAGCCTCTTTGAGACCTCCTCAGTGCAATACAACCACCACATTGCCATGAATCCAATTGTGGAACCTCAATTTTGAGCTCAAACTTTAGCCTAAAACCAGGACAGAGCTCAATACAGCTCCACAGTCCACCAAATACACTCCACAAAAATCAAATTAAACTCACCCACACCTTCACCACTGTGAGAGAAGGAAAATCCCCATCAAATTCCCCTTCCACAGAGCCTCTAACATAGCTCTAAACCAACACCTGAAATCGGGCTTGGTTGAATTCCTACCTAGGCTTTGCACCACAGCCAGAGGCTTAATCCCTAGCCTCCTTAGACCCAAACGAACGTGTCGAGCATCTCTGATCGAAGCTTCCCTTCACTGAGCCAAGGTATTGAACTTATCCTCCTCCCGACCCTATTTTGATTCTCTATTTGATTAGGCTTAATTTAATTACATGGTTACTGTATGGATATGTTCATCTCACTTAGACGAGTCCACAAAATCAAACTCGAAGTGATTTGGTTGAGTCTAGGCTAAGATCTTAGGGTTTTAGTGTGGACGGTCATGAGATCACTCTTTCGGGGACGATGACGGAGCGCCTTTCGATCGAGCAAGTATCGAATGGACAAAGGAGATCAAGCCGGACAGTGCTTCCTTACATGTCCCGCGGGCCGAGTCAGTGCTGAGGTGGACGACGACATCAAATGGGAGGGCGCCGCGTGGAGCTTCGGAGCTGCCGTAGGTTGATGTGACGTCGCACGTTTAAATAGATAATTCAAAGAAAAATAAAAAAAATGG
>NW_018165637.1:38216-41515 GCF_001263595.1 Phalaenopsis equestris
GAAATTTGTTTCTTAATTTTTTTCTCTATGTCCCTTGACATCAGAGAAATTTAATGAAAATATAAAACTTAATTTTCCACATTTAAAATATTTTATAATTAATAAACACCCCAGAATTTAAAATAATTCTTAAAATTTAAATAAAATTCAAATAAAATTCAAAAAATCATGAAATTTGGTCCAAAGGCTTCTCTAGTCTAGGTCTAGTAAAAATTTCAAGTGATTAGGCTTCACCATGGTTAGGTTAGCAAATTTTCTTTCAAAAATATCATTTTTGCATAAAAATAATTATATATATTAAATTAAATTTTGAAAAATCACATTTTTTCCTCTGATGTCTTAATTGATCCATGAATGAGGTAATATAAAAACTTCAAAGTCATTTGAATGGAATTTGACAAATTATGAAGTGTTAGAGCCTTAGGTGAAAATGTGTAATTTTAGAAATTTAGCCTTAATTAACATTTAGGCTTAATTCAAGGAGGGAAATGGGCAACCTCTGATCTTAATCACTTTATTTGGATGTTTGAAACACAAGGGTTTAGTTGGTAGATACCAAACTCACTTTGTTAATTAAAAAGATAAGTTAATAAATTTCTAGATTATTAAAATTTGGAAGTTTATTAAAATAAAATGAACCTAGGACTTAGGGGTATGAATTTTGAAGTTAATAATTAATCAATTTAATACCCCTAATCAATTTAATACCCTTATTTGATTTTCAAATGAAATTCAAATAATGAATCATGATCACCTAAACCTTAGCGACACTCACATAGGTCTTAAGGGTCACCTAGGACTTATGGGCTTAGTAGTAATCTAAGTTAAAGCAAGACTGATTAAATGAGGATTAGAGAAGTAAAAATCATTGAAAATTAAAACATCTTTCAAATATTACAAGCCCAAGTCAAAATTTGGCTAAGTCTCTTAAACCTGCCTCTTTAAGGGTCTTCACCCACATAATCTTCAAAATTAAATTATATATGATAATTACCCTATTCTCAGAGATAATTGAGACATCAATGAGCATTAGGGTGTTCATAGGATGAATTATTAAGTAACATAATAAGTTTAAATGAGCTCGATGTTTTTTACCGAGTGATGAGAGGGAAGCATGTACCTGCTTCTTCCTCTTAACATGTTGGATACCTTGGAGATCTACTAAACTTAATATGTTTTGCTTGAAAAAAATCATCCTTAATTAAACTCCTAAGGACCCACCAAGATATGACCCAGGGTTAGGTAGGTCATTAAAATTTTACTTCCCCATTTCATATAAACTGCCTTAACATGCCTTTTGAGTTTCAGGTGGTGGAACGAGAAGCAGGTACACAGGTACATTTTTACAGTTTTCAGCATTGTCTTTCTTGTACTTTCATACTGTACTTTTATGCTTACACAATAATGCATGCTAAACAACAATATCATCCTGCATGAAAACTAAAACTATTAGGATAACCACAAAACTAAAATCAAAACTAAAACTAAAATCAACCAAGATAAAATTCACTGCCACAACATTCAAAATATAAAACAACTCAACATTTAATCACAAACATCACACAAAATTATAACTTCAACTAAATTAAGATGTCTCTATTGGATGATCGAGAATTCCTCGGAGGAGGTAACCTACAGTTGCTAACGAGGCTTCTCATGAAATTATGGAATGTTGAGTTTAGTAAATTCATTTGGACTAAGTGAATCCAATAGAAAATAGTGGTGCCAAAATGAGGGAACTGTTGGATCCTAACCGGTGTCGCTATAATCAAATTTAACGTGCCCCCATAAAATTTAAAGAACTTCAACCATAGGGCCATCTGATTTGACATCATAGCTTGACACACTAGAAAACTCAAACTCGTCACGATAAGGAGCTTGAATTTAGCATGGTGGGCAACACAACCATCTTGAATAGCAAAACCTGGCTTCCCCAGCTAAACCAATCTTCCTTCCCTAGATATAAAGAACAAAGCCATAGGACTTCGAGGTTGCTTGCTTATGTAATGTAAATCCTCACCTTATCTTTAGGCCTTTTGTATAACCCTCCTATACAATATAAGCCCTAACTCGTCTTAAGAATCTGAGGTAATCGTTCATCACGACCTAAACCCTCACATCTTCCAGTCACATCTTCCAAATCCTCACATCTTCCAAGCTATTTGTGTGATAGTTTCACGCAAATGTAAGCCCTAAATAATAAAATTGACAGGATGAAAGACATAAATATTTCTCCTCAGAAATGAAGACAAACATTAGGATAGCTTGGGAAATCACCGGGGTTCTCCTCTGGATCCATGACATCCCCTAGTTCTTCCTTCTTTGGACTCTACAACAAAATGTTCCAAATTTGAACCAATCTCCTATCACACCTTTACGTCTGATCTCATTGAAAAGTCCTACCCTTTGAAACTCCTTGAAGATAATATTTCTTGATTTTTATCGAGAGTCTTCTTAGGTGACTTTGGTCATTTAAGATGTAATTAACTATAGGGGCTTGCCCTTATAGGAAGCATGTCTGAACCCAGCTTAATATAAACCCTATTTATTTCTTTATATTTAATAAGGGAACTTATCGGCAAATACAAAGGTTTCATAGACCAAACGGATGTCATATATCCCTTAGTTTATTTGATCGAGCCTCATCCTCAAGTCTTGTGTTTATCCTTTGGGATATATACGGGATTTGAGGTACAGTGCTCTTTCATTTAAACTATGAAAAATATGGGGTCAGTTTGATTTCATATTTTTCTAAAATTAAATATATATATGTAAATTAAAACGTCCTTCCGAAGCGGGCTACGGAATTTTAATTCCGGTGACCGACAGCTTCTTACGGGCAACTCCTCCAACCAAAAATAGTGCCGACATATGGCTTTATTGATAACCAAGGTACTTGAGTTTCATGCACATCTAGAGTATATTGGATGGTAATTGAAGATGTAATTTATCCACACAAGTTATATAGATGAGAAGGATAAGGCGATGTTCATAAAGTAGAAGGGGACTGAAGAAGATAGTATTAGAGCTCGTCACCACCGTCCGTTTTATCAACTCTATATTCCTGGAGAGACTAATGAAAGACAGGAATTTGTTCCTTCGAATGAAGAATGGAATTAAATTTAGTGTTAAAATTTGTGTGCTAGAAGTTGTTGTTTTCTAATGGTTTAGTGTTTAAGTCTTGTTTTTAGTATTTATGACTTCTTATATGTGTTTAATTGTGAAATGATTGTTGTGTATTTGTATTTAGGAAAATTTTCTCATCCAAGACTATTTGGAGTGAGAATTAAGTGTTTAAA
>NW_018165637.1:41586-42024 GCF_001263595.1 Phalaenopsis equestris
AATTGAAATAATTATTATGGAGAATTTTGAGAGAGAGGGGAGTTATAGGAAGTTGAAAATACTCATTTAAGTGCTATGAGACCATTTAGAGGTGGTTTACTTAGGCAAATAGTGCATTTTATTTTAATTTGAAAATTTTGACAATTGTGCACTGGTGCCTAAGTGTCACATCTCACGCTTAAGCGCGAGCCAACCCGAGAGGTAGGCGCCTAAGCGCCATTTACCTACGCTTAAGTGTCGGTTCATGAACGATTAAAAATGAAATTTCAGCAACAAAATCGCCATTTTTAATGCCACTGTCACCTTCACCTCTCTAATTCGCAATTTTTGAGGGCTGGGGCACATCTAAAGTGAAGATTTCTTGGTGGAATCAAGTGAAATTTGCTAGATCCAAGTTCCTTGAGGTAAGAGCTTTACTTCTATGCAAAAATTTTGGAT
>NW_018165637.1:42115-43603 GCF_001263595.1 Phalaenopsis equestris
TGCATGGGAAGTGTAGTTTATACGAAGTGTAGTTTATACTTTAGAAGTTTATTTTAGTAGTTTAGACTTGATTTTTGAAGTTATTTTTGAAATTTATAAAATTTGTAGAATGACACCAAGAATGAAGAGAAGCAAATGAAAGAGCCTTTTCGATTCGAGTAAATTTGTTAGTTCAAAGGCTCAAGATCGGTACAGTGATGCATTGCAATCACAGAAACTGATTCAGGAGCGGTGTTTTAGGAATCCAGGTGGAGACGTAGATGATTTGATCGTTCGCTGACAGTGGGAACGACTCTGTTGTTTCTCTACTGTGGCGGTTATTTCTGTTGTTAGGGAGTTCTATGCGAACCTCCTTGAGGCTGAAGACAATAGAGTGTGGTTCGAAGAAAGTTGGTACTTTTTTCATCGGAGGTAATCAACTTGTTTTATCATCTGCCACCTGATATGTTATGTTTTTATGCAAATTATAGTTCGAATGAAGCGGAGCTAGACCAGATTATTTCTTACATGACTATTGGAAGAGGACTTTGGAAGATCACTAATGAGAGGAGAGTCAACTTCCCAACTTTAAAGTTATGTGAACCTTCAAAAGCTTGGCACTATTTGATTTCTGCCCGTCTGCTACCAACAAATCATCTTAGTGAAGTGACCAGAGAGAGTGATGTTAAATTATTGTATCCAAGAAGGAAAGCTTATCAACATTGGATCTTTAATTTATCAGACTATCATCAGTTCTACCACTGTCGTTACTACTGCAGGTCTGAGTTTTGTTTCCTTGATCTTTTCTTTATGTGAGCAGGCTGGAGTTAAATATGATAGCTGGGAGGAAGTGTTATTACCTCTAAAGCCCATCACTAAGGTGAATGTGAAGACTTATTCTGAGCATTCTATTTTTGGCTGGAGAGGAGGATTTTCTAGGAGCTATGGAATGGAGACGTTTGCTGCTTCTACCTCTGTTGCTTCTACATCTAGACCATCTACCTCACGTGCTTCTACATCTAGAGTTGAGTCTACTGAGACCCAAGATCAATTATTGCAGAGGATGATGGATCACATTAATTTTACGGCTGATAAAGTTCAGAATTTAGATCATTTTCCAGAGCATAATGATAGGTATAATAGGAGAAAGCATGATTATGAAGAGAAATTCCACTCATCTCTGGAGAACCTAATTAGGGGTGACCCAGGAGTGCAATTTCCTCCATATCCTCGATATCCTAATTACGAGCCTGCAGAAAAGTGGTATAGCGGTGATTCAAAAGATGAGGAGTAAAATTAAGAGATTTTTATGTTTGTAATATGTGTTAGAATATGTGCTTTGGACTTGAGATTTATGATGTGTTGTTTATTTTTATGTTGTGGACTATGTGGTGTGGTACTGCTACATTTGCATCTTTGTGAATCATATGTACTATGTATTGTGTTTTGGAATTTTTAATTTTATTATTATTGTGATGTTTGTGTTAGTTTTTGTGTTAGTTAGTAGTT
>NW_018165637.1:43754-44038 GCF_001263595.1 Phalaenopsis equestris
AGTCTGTTGTCCTATATTTTTCTATTATCATGTTTGTGAGTTGGTTTTTATGTCGAGATTGTGAAATCAAGTTAGTGTGTTAGTTTGCTTTTATGTTTATACCCACTGTTTAGAAGTCTATTGAATCTCTACATGTTGAATTGAAATGAAAATATTAGAAAATTTGATCAAAATTAATTTTACTCCTGTTTTTAGTTTTATACTTGTATCATTGGGTTACTAAAATTCCTGTTAGCCGTTATTTTAATTTTCATTCCTACTTATATATATTAAATGCTAAACTG
>NW_018165637.1:44319-47466 GCF_001263595.1 Phalaenopsis equestris
GTAGAAAATGATTAATATAAGTAACTATCAAGTAAGAAATATTGTATTTTTGAAAATTTTAGAAATGTAGACTTTTATTTCTAATACTTAAATTTATTTTATTAAAAATGATTTTCAAAGTTATTATTATATTTATAAGTAAAAGTTTTGCATCAAGACTTTGCTTTAAGAAAGGAAAAATACAATTCAAAATTATTAAAGGTCTATCCAGATATAGTAATCATTGCGTAAAAAAAGGAAAAAGAAAAAGAAAAGAAAAAGAAAAAGAAAAGAAAAAGAAGAAGAAGAAGAAGAAGAAGAAAAAGTGAGGGAGGAGAAGCTTGAGGACTAGTGCCTAATCAAAAATTGGTTCTACATTTGATCTTTTTAAAGTATAAGACTTGAGAAAATCTTAAGCTTATAAATATAATATAGTAAGTAAAATTATTATTAATAAAAATTTTTAAGTGGAGATAATATAATAAAAGAATTCTAAATTTGGAAAACTTACAATATTTTTGAATTAGATAGGAACTCATATTTTCATCTTTCTTAACATTAAAAATTTCTAAACTTTAAGTTGGTCTCATTTACTGAATGTTTTTTTTCTAAATTGGACTACTATATTCCTAAATCTAAATTTTAGTAACTCCTAAAGAAACTCATATACATATCATACATATTTATTTTTTAAAGATTGAAGTGTCACTTGAGAGCAAGTAACATTTTAAGTTTAGGGGAGTTTGATATGCTTAAAATATATAGTATTTTTAGACACATTTTAATACCTATTTTTGAGATATTGTGCTTTAATGGAAGGTATTTTTGTGTTTTTCTTTCAGGTACAGGTAAAAAGTTGACAAATTAAAAAATGCTTAAAAGAGTGAAAAAGGATCAAATTTAGAGCAAATAGGTGAAAAATTGGGCAAAAGTGTTTTGGCGCCTAAGTGCCAGATCCGGCCTCTTAAACGCTGGTTAAACAGAGAAGGTCGTGCCTAAGCGCCAAAGGCCCGACACTTAAGCACCAGTGGCAGTTATTGGATGGGTAAATTAAGTTTTTGCAAATTTTGAAGAGGTTTTTGAGACCCCTATTGGTTTAATAGGGAGTAAATTCATTTTTTGTGAATTTTGAAGAGGTTTTTGAGGCACCTATTGTCTTAATAGGTGGTTACAACCACCATGGACGAAAATTATTGCGAAAGGATGCATCTCTTGGGGAAATACATCGAATCAAGACACATTTTGAAAAGATACCCAGAAAGCTTTTGGAGAATTATAAAAGAAGGAAAATTGAGACTTTGAAAGGGGTCCTGAAAGTACTGGGTAAGTTTTGAAAGTTCTAAAACTGGGGAGTTGGTGAGATTTTCAGGCACCACATATTTATTAGTTTTATTTTAGTTTGTATTGAGAGTGTTGTAAAGGAGAAGAGATTCAAAGGAATTTCAAGAGTTTGGTGGAGGACTCGAGAGAAGTTTTTATCTTTTATTTTAGACTACTTTTGGTTTTAATTAAGACTTGTTGTTGGTTTCACAGTAATTTCTACTTTTAAACTAAAGTGTGGTTTTGTTTTCTCCATGGATTTTGAGCAGTTTTCTTTATTTTTCTTCTTAAAATAATAAGTAATTAAGTGTTGGATGGAAGTTGTGGAGAGTATTGATTTTAATGTTGGAAGAAGTTGTGATGATTTAAATCCATGTACTTCATTTAATTCTTGATTTGGCCAATCCATATGTTAAAATTTATTGTGAGAATATGTAAGAACCAGGCTGGTATTGTCTCAGTCAACAATTAGAAAGAATCACATGAGGTTGTATGAATGAGAATGTAATTCATATGATTGAGTGCAAATAAATAGAGAAATATTGATTGAAGGGTGTAGAAATAGAGGACTTTAAAGTGACAGGTTAAAGCCCCCCAACTTGGTTTATTTTTTTAGTTTCTGATATGAGATGTTAGCCCCCAAGTGATAGCTAGTATCTTCCCTGCCTAGCCGGTCTTCAGAATTATTCAAACTTTAAATTAACCAATTTTCTTTATAGCATCTCTAGTAAGGGTAAAGAATATTATTGTTTTTATTTGGCACAACACAATTAAAATACTTCTACAACAAAATTCCTATACTTATTACAGATTCATGATAAGGGAAAATATATTTTCATATTTAGTGTTTTTCTTCTACAAAAACTCAAGTTATCTTTTTAAGCTTGTTCTATTTTTGTCAAAATATTAAAATTACCAAAAATATTTAAACTTTCTTTACTGCAAAAATGTCTTTAGTTTAAATAATTATCTTTTTAAAAAATAAAAAGTTTTCCAAAAAGTGCATATTGCATATCTTCTCTGTGGCTTTGATATTCAGGTTTTAATCAAAAAGTCCTATATTACTTGATAACGATACGTATACTTGAGCAGTATCCCAATATATATAAATTAATAATTAAATTATTATTTTTCTTCAAGATCAAGTTTTTGGTTTTTGAAATAAGGAAATATAAGTGAAAAATATAATCAGAATTATTGTTATACTGTTTTATATAAGTAGTTTTGGGATCAATGAGCCATAATGAATTTTCCAACTAATGTAAATCTATAAGTTTATGCTAGACTATTCACTTCCTGTTGAGAGAAGATAATGACATGTTTCATAGACTTCTTACTTCCTTTCAGAATCAAGTAACAATCAACTTTACCTTCCATAAAATTATAATATACTCATGGAAACACAAGTCTGTCTCAAAGGGAGGAATCACTTGGTTCCAACCCAGTCACTGCAACATATGATTGTTTCTCCACAAAGTTAGGATCAGCAGCTAGAAGTTCAGCTGCCATAATGAGTAAACAAGGTCCTCAGAACACCCAAAGTAGAAGCAGCAAACAAAAGAAAATACCCAGTCAAGAAGCAAGAAACCCAAAACATGACACAAAAAACCAATGGAATAGTGCATCTAAAATTCAAAAAAACAGGAACCCATGAATCCCAAAAACACAAAAACCAGGAGCCCAAGTGAAAAAAATATCAAAGAAGTTCTCACAGGGAGCAAAAACCACTCCTCCACCACCTTCTTACCAACCAAAAGTGGAGTGCCTCCATGAGGGAAACCTTAGCAAAGCTTCCTTTGTTGCCACCATGACACACACACACACACACACACACACACACAGATATAT